>NC_070580.1:39292390-39319890 GCF_027409825.1 Scomber japonicus
AGAGGAGAGGAGAGGAGGAGGAGCAGAGGAGGAGGAGGAGGAGGAGGAGGAGGAGGAGCAGAGGAGGAAGGCTCTGTTACACACTGACACGTTAACAGACGTTTGTCAGACTCAGAGACGTGAAGCTGACCAGCGTGAAGTCTTGTTGTATCTGTCGTGTTTGCCCCCTGAACGCGCCCCAAAACTCACCAAAGTCTCCAGGCGAGTCAGACCCGGCCAAAAATGTGATATGTTATGGTTAGCATTAACGGGCGTGGCTGAATGGCTCTATAGCGCCCCCTTTTATCCAACCAACTTCGAATTTGCTCAGAAACATCTCGAGACGTTGGAGATGAAAAGTTACCAAAATCTGTTTTATGACTTCTTCCTGTTGGGCTTCACCATGAAGCAGGAAGTCCTTCTAACTCCTACAGACATTGTCCCGTCTACCCTAAATTCATCATGCATGTAGAGGGTCCCGCCCTGAACACATCTATGCATCAATACTGTGTCAAATACACAGCGCCACCTACTGGACAAGCCTGCGTATGACGATGTCTACGTGCGCGCCCCCCGACTGACCCCGACATGCGCGTGGGGGCGTGGGGGGGCGAGGGCCCGTTCATCGTTGCTTGCAGCTTTAATCTTTAATTCACTTTGTTCCATCAGCTGTTTCATAAAGTTTTAGAAACTATAACAGGTTAGTTTGTTCTCATCACTGTTTATTAGTTCACATCATTTCTACATTAATACTGCAGTACTTTTACTGTAATACTGCAGTACTTTTACTGTAGTACTGCATACTACATCACTATAATACTGCAGTACTTTTACTGTAATACTGCAGTACTTTTACTGTAATACTGCAGTACTTTTACTGTAATACTGCAGTACTTTTACTGTAGTACTGCATACTACATCACTATAATACTGCAGTACTTTTACTGTAATACTGCATACTACATCACTATAATACTGCAGTACTTTTACTGTAATACTGCATACTACATCACTATAATACTGCAGTACTTTTACTGTAATACTGCATACTACATCACTATAATACTGCAGTACTTTTACTGTAATACTGCAGTACTTTTACTGTAATACTGCAGTACTTTTACTGTAATACTGCAGTACTTTTACTGTAATACTGCAGTACTTTTACTGTAATACTACATCACTATAATACTGCAGTACTTTTACTGTAATACTACATCACTATAATACTGCAGTACTTTTACTATAATACTGCAGTACTTTTACTGTAATACTACATCACTATAATACTGCAGTACTTTTACTGTAATACTACATCACTATAATACTGCAGTACTTTTACTGTAATTCTGTAGTACTTTTACTGTAATACTGCATACTACATCACTATAATACTGCAGTACTTTTACTGTAATACTGCATACTACATCACTATAATACTGCAGTACTTTTACTGTAATACTGCATACTACATCACTATAATACTGCAGTACTTTTACTGTAATACTGCATACTACATCACTGTAATACTGCAGTACTTTTACTGTAATACTGCATACTACATCACTATAATACTGCAGTACTTTTACTGTAATACTGCATACTACATCACTATAATACTGCAGTACTTTTACTGTAATACTGCATACTACATCACTCATAATACTGCAGTACTTTTACTGTAATACTGCATACTACATCACTATAATACTGCAGTACTTTTACTGTTATACTGCATACTACATCACTATAATACTGCAGTACTTTTACTGTAGTACTGCATACTACATCACTATAATACTGCAGTACTTTTACTGTAATACTACATCACTATAATACTGCAGTACTTTTACTGTAATACTACATCACTATAATACTGCAGTACTTTTACTATAATACTGCAGTACTTTTACTGTAATACTACATCACTATAATACTGCAGTACTTTTACTGTAATACTACATCACTATAATACTGCAGTACTTTTACTGTAATTCTGTAGTACTTTTACTGTAATACTGCATACTACATCACTATAATACTGCAGTACTTTTACTGTAATACTGCATACTACATCACTATAATACTGCAGTACTTTTACTGTAATACTGCATACTACATCACTATAATACTGCAGTACTTTTACTGTAATACTGCATACTACATCACTATAATACTGCAGTACTTTTACTGTAATACTGCATACTACATCACTATAATACTGCAATGCTTTTACTGTAATACTGCATACTACATCACTATAATACTGCAGTACTTTTACTGTAATACTACATACTACATCACTATAATACTGCAGTACTTTTACTGTAATACTGCATACTACATCACTATAATACTGCAGTACTTTTACTGTAATACTGCATACTACATCACTATAATACTGCAGTACTTTTACTGTAATACTGCATACTACATCACTATAATACTGCAGTACTTTTACTGTAATACTGCATACTACATCACTATAATACTGCAGTACTTTTACTGTAATACTGCATACTACATCACTATAATACTGCAGTACTTTTACTGTAATACTGCATACTACATCACTATAATACTGCAGTACTTTTACTGTAATACTGCATACTACATCACTATAATACTGCAGTACTTTTACTGTAATACTGTATACTACATCACTATAATACTGCAGTACTTTTACTGTAATACTACATACTACATCACTATAATACTGCAGTACTTTTACTGTAATACTACATACTACATCACTATAATACTGCAGTACTTTTACTGTAATACTGTATACTACATCACTATAATACTGCAGTACTTTTACTGTAATACTGCATACTACATCACTATAATACTGCAGTACTTTTACTGTAATACTGCATACTACATCACTATAATACTGCAGTACTTTTACTGTAATACTGCATACTACATCACTATAATACTGCAGTACTTTTACTGTAATACTGCATACTACATCACTATAATACTGCAGTACTTTTACTGTAATACTGCATACTACATCACTATAATACTGCAGTACTTTTACTGTAATACTGCATACTACATCACTATAATACTGCAGTACTTTTACTGTAATACTGCATACTACATCACTATAATACTGCAGTACTTTTACTGTAATACTGCATACTACATCACTATAATACTGCAGTACTTTTACTGTAATACTGCATACTACATCACTATAATATTGCAGTACTTTTACTGTAATACTGCATACTACATCACTATAATACTGCAGTACTTTTACTGTAATACTGTATACTACATCACTATAATACTGCAGTACTTTTACTGTAATACTGCATACTACATCACTATAATACTGCAGTACTTTTACTGTAATACTGCATACTACATCACTATAATACTGCAGTACTTTTACTGTAATACTGCATACTACATCACTATAATACTGCAGTACTTTTACTGTAATACTGCATACTACATCACTATAATACTGCAGTACTTTTACTGTAATACTGCATACTACATCACTATAATACTGCAGTACTTTTACTGTAATACTGCATACTACATCACTATAATACTGCAGTACTTTTACTGTAATACTGCATACTACATCACTATAATACTGCAGTACTTTTACTGTAATACTGCATACTACATCACTATAATACTGCAGTACTTTTACTGTAATACTGCATACTACATCACTATAATACTGCAGTACTTTTACTGTAATACTGCATACTACATCACTCATAATACTGCAGTACTTTTACTGTAATACTGCATACTACATCACTCATAATACTGCAGTACTTTTACTGTAAAGTATCTGAGTATAAATCTCAGTCTTTAGACGTTTGGCAGATTTTAAACTGTGAGACTGAACTGCAGAGTTCCTGTAGCTCCAGTTACAGGTGTGTGTGTGTGTGTGTGTGTGTGTGTGTGTGTGTGTGTGTGTGTGTGTGTGTGTGTGTGTGTGTGTGCGTGTGTGTGTGTAAACAGTCATCAGTGTGTGTTGTGTGATGAGATGCTGACAGGAAGGGTGTGTTTCTTTCATCTGGAAGTAGAGGATTTAGGAAGAGGAAACTGCAAACACTCATTTCTGTCAGTGAGGAGCTTTGATGTTTCACCACATACACACAAGTACACACAAATACACACAAACACACACAATTACACACATGGACATGAAGGATGATAGTATGTGAACCTTCATGTTCACTGGGAAATCTGTTTGAATGGATTATCACTGTTAGAAACAAAAATCAATCCAGGAACTGTTATCTTATTTTATATCTGATGTGAGTTAGCAGTCATCTTCTCTTCTGTCAGTGCAGTTTATAACTCATATAGTTTGATGTGTAGGTGGGGGGCAGAGGTGGGGGTGGGGGCAGAGGTGGGGGGGGCAGGAGGGGTCACCTGTTTAATAACATATCAGAATTGTTGAGATTAAATAAAAACTCTGCGTCATTTAATAAAGTAACAGAGAGTCAGAGTTTCCAGTGTGAGACGCTGCAGCCTGTCTGAGGGTCTGCTTACCTGACGTCACACCTGGGGGGTGGGGTGGGGGGGCGGAGCCTCAGCAGCTCAGGTAAACAGAGAGCTCTTCATCCTGAAACTTCAGTCAGAGAGAAACTACAGAGGAGTCAACAGCTGCATCTGAAGGTGAGAACACAATATAATAATACAAAGATGTTAGATGTGATGTTTGATTCAGATTAATCACTAACATGCTGCTGACACACTGACGTCAGATAGATCTAATAATAGATCATATGATGTTTAAAATGATTAATAATCTAAATTACTGATAATAAAACTCAGTATGTGAAGAATAAAGTGTTGATTATGCATTTTAATTTTCTCGTCTCCACAGATCAGCAGCGTGATGACGATTATTGATCATCAGGTCACATGATGAGCGCCGCCTTCTCGTCCTCCTTCATCGATCAGCGTCCGTCAGCGTTCGGCGGCGCTCTGCAGCGTTTCACTCTGCCTCCCTCTGCTGGTCGCTGTGAGGAGCGCAGCGTCCCCTTCATCTTCTACCCCCCGAGCATGGGGGCCCCTCTGAGGGGCCCCGGCCTCCTGCCCTACCTGGCCCCTTTTCACCATCACGGACACTTCAGCGTGTACGAGTGTCCCTTTGAGCCGGCGTTCATCCAGAAGAGGAACGAGCGCGAGCGTCAGCGGGTGAAATGTGTGAATCAGGGTTACGCCAAGCTGAGGGAGCACCTGCCGGGTCAGAGCGCCGACCGCCGGCTCAGCAAGGTGGAGACTCTACGCGCCGCCATCAGGTACATCAAATACCTGCAGGGCCTGGTGGAGACCCCCACCTCAGAGGCTCCAGCAGCAGACTGTGGAGGAGAACCTCCACCTGCAGGAGGCGTTGAGGAGCTCACATGTCTGACATGAACTAAAACACAACCAGGAGACTTTTGATCTTTTCTGTTCATCAAACAACCAGAAACACGTTAGAACTAAACTACAGTCAGACACTCAGAAACACAACTAAACTACAGTCAGACACTCAGAAACACAACTAAACTACAGTCAGACACTCAGAAACACAACTAAACTACAGTCAGACACTCAGAAACACAACTAAACTACAGTCAGACACTCAGAAACACAACTAAACTACAGTCAGACACTCAGAAACACAACTAAACTACAGTCAGACACTCAGAAACACGTTAGAACTAAACTACAGTCAGACACTCAGAAACACGTTAGAACTAAACTACAGTCAGACACTCAGAAACACAACTAAACTACAGTCAGACACTCAGAAACACAACTAAACTACAGTCAGACACTCAGAAACACGTTAGAACTAAACTACAGTCAGACACTCAGGAACACAACTAAACTACAGTCAGACACTCAGAAACACAACTAAAGTACAGTCAGACACTCAGAAACACAACTAAACTACAGTCAGACACTCAGAAACACAACTAAACTACAGTCAGACACTCAGAAACACAACTAAACTACAGTCAGACACTCAGAAACACGTTAGAACTAAACTACAATCAATAAAACTTCTAATCAGTCAGTATCACAGTGTCACACACACACACACACACACACACACACACACACACACACACACACACACACACACACACACACACACACACACACACACACACACACACACACACACACACACACACACACTGTTACACTCTTACAAAAAAGACAGGAAGTAGTTTTGTTTGTTTATTTTTTAGTGAGGAACATTTGCTGGATGGTGTTGATATCCTACCTGCTTTGTGTCACCTGACTGGAGCGTACCATTGGCTCATAAAGGGGGGGGGGTTCCCAGAGGAAGATGCCAAGTATGATAGAGCTGCAGGGGTGTAATGTTATTTTAAATGTGTATGGAAGATCGTACATGACTAAAATGTGTTTGAATATGTTTTTGATTAAATTGTAAATATTTGTTTATTTTGTGAAGTTATTTTAATCTCCGGTCTGAAGATTGATTATCACTTACAGATCAATGTGTTAGTATGACCCAGAGCTGCTGGGGCCCCTGAGTGAAAGGGTCCCTGAGTTAAAGGGTCACAGAATTAAAGGGCCCCAGAGTTAAGGGGCCAGTGGGAGGTGGTGGGCTTCAGTGGGAGGAGGTGAGCTTCAATGGGAGGTGGTGGGCTTCAGTGGGAGGAGGTGGGCTTCAGTGGGAGGAGGTAGGCTTCAGTGGGAGGTGGTGAGCTTCAGTGGGAGGAGGTGAGCTTCAGTGGGAGGTGGTGGGCTTCAGTGGGAGGAGGTGAGCTTCAGTGGGAGGTGGTGGGCTTCAGTGGGAGGTGGTGGGCTTCTGTGGGAGGAGTTGAGGTTCAGCGGGAGGAGGAGGTGGGCTTCAGTGGGAGGTGGCGAGCTTCAGTGGGAGGAGTAGGTGGGCTTCAGTGGGAGGAGTTGAGATTCAGTGGGAGGAGTAGGTGGGCTTCAGTGGGAGGAGTTGAGATTCAGTGGGAGGAGGAGGTGGACTTCAGTGGGAGGAGTAGATGGGCTTCAGCGGGAGGAGTTGAGCTTTAGTGGGAGGAGTTGGGCTTCAGTGGGAGGAGGAGGTGGGCTACAGTGGGAGGAGTTGGGCTTCAGTGGGAGGAGGTGGGCTTCAGTGGGAGGACTTGTGCTTCAGTGGGAGGAGGTGGTGGGCTTCAGTGGGAGGAGGTGGTGGGCTTCAGTGGGAGGAGGTGAGCTTCAGTGTGAGGTGGTGGGCTTCAGTGGGAGGAGGTGGACTTCAGTGGGAGGAGGAGGTGGGCTTCAGTGGGAGGTGGTGGGCTACAGTGGGAGGAGTTGGGCTTCAGTGGGAGGAGGTGGGCTTCAGTGGGAGGACTTGTGCTTCAGTGGGAGGAGGTGGTGGGCTTCAGTGGGAGGAGGTGAGCTTCAGTGTGAGGTGGTGGGCTTCAGTGGGAGGAGGTGGACTTCAGTGGGAGGAGGAGGTGGGCTTCAATGGGAGGAGTTGAGCTTCAGTGGGAGGAGGAGGTGGGCTTCAGCGGCAGGTGGTGGGCTACAGTGGGAGGAGTTGAGGTTCAATGGAAGGAGTAGGTGGGCTTCAGTGGGAGGAGGAGGTTGGCTTCAGTAGGAGGAGTTGAAGTTCAGTGGGAGGAGGAGTTGAGCTTCAGTGGGAGGAGTAGGTGGGCTTCAGTGGGAGGTGGTGGGCTTCAGTGGGAGGAGGAGTTGAGCTTCAGTGAGAGGAGGAGGTGGGCTTCAGTGTGAGGTGGCGGGCTGGGCTTCAGTGGGAGGAGGAGGTTGGCTTCAGTGGGAGGTGTTGTGCTTCAGTGGGAGGAGGTGAGCTCCAGTGGGAGGAGGAGGTGAGCTCCAGTGTGAGGTGTTGTGCTTCAGTGGGAAGAGGTGGTGGGCTTCAGTGGGAGGTGTTGTGCTTCAGTGGGAGGAGGTGGTGGGCTTCAGTGGGAGGTGTTGTGCTACAGTGGGAGGAGGAGGTGGGCTTCAGTGGGAGGTGTTGTGCTTCAGTGGGAGGAGGTGGTGGGCTTCAGTGGGAGGTGTTGTGCTTCAGTGGGAGGAGGTGGTGGGCTTCAGTGGGAGGTGTTGTGCTTCAGTGGGAGGAGGTGGTGGGCTTCAGTGGGAGGTGTTGTGCTTCAGTGGGAGGAGTTGAGCTTCAGTGGGAGGAGGAGGTGGGCTTCAGTGTGAGGTGGCGGGCTGGGCTTCAGTGGGAGGAGGAGGTTGGCTTCAGTGGGAGGTGGTGAGCTCCAGTGGGAGGAGGAGGTGAGCTCCAGTGGGAGGTGTTGTGCTTCAGTGGGAAGAGGTGGTGGGCTTCAGTGGGAGGTGTTGTGCTTCAGTGGGAGGAGGTGGGCTTCAGTGGGAGGTGGTGGGCTTCAGTGGGAGGAGTTGGGTTTCAGTGGGAGGAGGTGGGCTTCAGTGGGAGGAGGAGGTTGGCTTCAGTGGGAGGAGTTGAAGTTCAGTGGGAGGAAGAGGTGGGCTTCAGTGGGAGGTGGTGGGCTTCAGTGGGAGGAGTTGAGGTTCAGTGGGAGGAGTAGGTGGGCTTCAATGGGAGGAGTTGAGCTTCAGTGGGAGGAGTAGGTGGGCTTCAGTGGGAGGAGGTGGACCAGTGGGACGTGGTGGGCTACAGTGGGAGGAGTTGATGTTCAATGGAAGGAGTAGGTGGGCTTCAATGGGAGGAGTTGAGCTTCAGTGGGAGGAGGAGGTGGGCTTCAGTGGGAGGAGGTGGGCTTCAGTGGGAGGAGGAGGTTGGCTTCAGTGGGAGGACTTGTGCTTCAGTGGGAGGAGTAGGTGGGCTTCAGTGGGAGGTGTTGGGCTTCAGTGGGAGGAGGTGAGCTTTAGTGTGAGGTGGTGGGCTTCAGTGGGAGGAGGTGGACTTCAGTGGGAGGAGGAGGTGGGCTTCAGTGGGAGGTGTTGTGCTTCAGTGGGAGGAGGTGGTGGGCTTCAGTGGGAGGTGTTGTGCTTCAGTGGGAGGAGGTGGTGGGCTTCAGTGGGAGGTGTTGTGCTTCAGTGGGAGGAGGTGGTGGGCTTCAGTGGGAGGTGTTGTGCTTCAGTGGGAGGAGGTGAGCTCCAGTGGGAGGTGGTGGGCTACAGTGGGAGGAGGAGGTGGGCTTCAGTGGGAGGTGTTGTGCTTCAGTGGGAGGAGGTGGTGGGCTTCAGTGGGAGGTGTTGTGCTTCAGTGGGAGGAGGTGGTGGGCTTCAGTGGGAGGTGTTGTGCTTCAGTGGGAGGAGGTGGTGGGCTTCAGTGGGAGGTGTTGTGCTTCAGTGGGAGGAGGTGAGCTACAGTGGGAGGAGGAGGTGGGCTACAGTGGGAGGTGGTGGGCTACAGTGGGAGGAGGAGGTGGGCTTCAGTGGGAGGTGGTGGGTTTCAGTGGGAGGAGTTGGTGGGCTACAGTGGGAGGAGGAGGTGGGCTTCAGTGGGAGGAGGTGGAATTCAGTGGGAGGAGGAGGTGGGCTTCAATGGGAGGAGTTGAGCTTCAGTGGGAGGAGGAGGTGGGCTTCAGTGGGAGGTGGTGGGCTTCAGTGGGAGGTGGTGGGCTACAGTGGGAGGTGGTGGGCTACAGTGGGAGGAGGAGGTGGGCTACAGTGGGAGGTGGTGGGCTACAGTGGGAGGAGGAGGTGGGCTTCAGTGGGAGGTGGTGGGTTTCAGTGGGAGGAGTTGGTGGGCTACAGTGGGAGGAGGAGGTGGGCTTCAGTGGGAGGAGGTGGAATTCAGTGGGAGGAGGAGGTGGGCTTCAATGGGAGGAGTTGAGCTTCAGTGGGAGGAGGAGGTAGGCTTCAGTGGGAGGAGGTGGGCTTCAGTGGGAGGTGGCGGGCTGGGCTTCAGTGGGAGGTGGTGAGCTCCAGTGGGAGGAGGTGGTGGGCTACAGTGGGAGGAGGTGGTGGGCTACAGTGGGAGGAGGTGGTGAGCTCCAGTGGGAGGTGTTGTGCTTCAGTGTGAGATGGTGAGCTCCAGTGGGAGGTGTTGTGCTTCAGTGGGAGGAGGTGGTGGGCTTCAGTGGGAGGTGTTGTGCTTCAGTGTGAGGAGGAGGTGGTGGGCTTCAGTGGGAGGTGTTGTGCTTCAGTGGGAGGAGGAGGTGGGCTTCAGTGGGAGGAGTTGTGCTTCAGTGGGAGGTGGAGGTGGGCTTCAGTGGGAGGAGGTGGTGGGCTTCAGTGGGAGGATTAGGTGGGCTTTAGTGGGAGGTGTTGTGCTTCAGTGGGAGGTGGTGGGCTTCAGTGGGAGGTGTTGTGCTTCAGTGGGAGGAGGTGGTGGGCTTCAGTGGGAGGAGGTGGTGGGCTACAGTGGGAGGAGTTGAGGTTCAATGGGAGGAGGAGGTGGGCTTCAGTGGGAGGAGGTGGTGGGCTTCAGTGGGAGGAGGTGGTGGGCTTCAGTGGGAGGTGTTGTGCTTCAGTGGGAGGTGGTGGGCTTCAGTGGGAGGAGGTGGGCTTCAGTGGGAGGTGTTGTGCTTCAGTGGGAGGAGGTGGTGGGCTACAGTGGGAGGAGGTGGTGGGCTACAGTGGGAGGAGGTGAGCTCCAGTGGGAGGTGGTGGGCTACAGTGGGAGGAGGTGGTGGGCTACAGTGGGAGGAGGTGGGGGGCTACAGTGGGAGGAGGAGGTGGGCTTCAGTGGGAGGAGTTGTGCTTCAGTGGGAGGAGGTTGGCTTCAGTGGGAGGAGGTGGTGGGCTACAGTGGGAGGAGGTGGTGAGCTCCAGTGGGAGGTGGTGGGCTTCAGTGGGAGGTGGTGGTGGGCTTCAGTGGGAGGAGGTGGTGGGCTACAGTGGGAGGAGTTGAGGTTCAATGGGAGGAGGTGGGCGACAGTGGGAGGAGGTGTTGTGCTTCAGTGGGAGGAGGTGGTGGGCTTCAGTGGGAGGTGTTGTGCTTCAGTGGGAGGAGGTGGGCTTCAGTGGGAGGAGGTGTGCTTCAGTGGGAGGAGGTGTTGTGCTTCAGTGGGAGGAGGTGGTGGGCTATATTACTGAGCCTTAAATTAAAATGTTTATAAAGATATTTGTATATTTGTCTTTTAGGCTGAAAAATAAAATCAACGGACTCGTTATCAACGATCATTAAATATTGATTTATTTTATATTTATTGGAGGAAATGAAGCAGGAAGTTATTCACCAACAGGAAGCATTAGAAAAATAAAACACCTTTTTTTCTGGATTAAAATAAAAACAAAAAGTTCCATCTGTTTGTTTTTCACTCGATCGTCCGACGCCGACTTCCTGTCCGCTGCTGGACTGGAAGTGATGTCACAGGTAATACAGGTGTGAGATCCTCGCCGTGACGTCATCAGCAGCATCGGTGAGGGTCGATCAATAATTCTCGGCTGTGATTGGCCGATAAGATTCTTCAATAAATCGATCGACAGGAAATAAAGAAAATTCTGATTATTAAAAATAATTTCAGTCACTTTTATTCAGCTGATCAATAATTATTCAACGATCAATCAATCCTGAAAATCTTTAATCAGGATCAATAATTACTGATTTTACTCTTTATAATAAATTATTCTAAGTTTTTATTGATCGTTGATTTTTTTTATGAGCTGAAACTACAGAAAGTGACTGAAACGATTAATCAATAACCAATAATCAATTAGCTGCTGATTAATTGTGTTATTTGTGATGTAATCAATAATCAGCTGTTCTGCGTTCATTAAAGGAGTTCTGCTGTAACACCACATATCGATCAGTTATTGATCAAAGTTCAGAGTTTTTTCTTTGGCTTTAAACAAACTTTAATGTGATCAATAATCTGATCAGCAGCTCCGCTCGGTCTGAGGGTTACTGTGATCAATAATAATATTGATTATAATGATTTAACGTCTTTTATTCTGACAGCTATAAAAACTCCAGGAAACATTTTAAACTTCCTGAAGTTTACAAAATAAAATTAATCTTTTTTCATTTCTGAGCTGAAAGATTTTTTATTAATTAATACATTAATATATGAATCTATTATAAATCTGCATTTAAACATTTGTGTGTTTTATAAACTGATCATTAATTATTAATAGTTTATTAATGTTGCTGCAGATCAATAATCAGAATGTAAAGAGTTAACTCATGATGATCAATCATTTTATTGATCGGCTCAGGCTGTGAGTGGACCTGCTGATCGGTTTCTAATCAAACTCATTGATCAGCTGAACTCCTTCAAAATAAAATGCAGATTCATTCATGTTGACACAAACAGGAAGTGACCCAAACAGCTGCTGAAAATAAAACTTTGAACTTTAGAAAAAGCAAAAAATACTGATCGATAATCAGCTGATCGATAATCAATCGGCTGATCCACAGAACAGTGGCGTCCGCTCGTCTCGCTCTGATGACATCAGGATCAGTCTGTGTTCATAGTGTCATCTCTGAGGTCATGTGACCGGGCGATGCGGGCGTAGACGCTGCGGCGGTGCAGCGGCTGCAGCACCGGACCGATGCTCAGCTCCACTTCCTGGCAGCGGCGCAGGAAGCGGCAGCGGTCCCGAGCCAGCTGCTCCCAGGGGCCTCGGCGGTCCTCGTCCCCCCCGCTGGTGAAGAACTCCTCGACGTCGTCACAGAAACGCACCTGAACAGGAAGCAGAGAAGAAGAAGATTTATCTCTAACTGACTCAGAAAGTAAAACTGAAGAGAGATCAGTGATGTATTCTGATCTGGTGTTTACGTTGAATCAGCTGTTTAGCAGCTGTGTGACGAGTCTCTCCTACTGGAGCCACTGAGGAGGACACGGTGTAATATAATACTAAAGATAATATTTAAATCTTTGAGTTGAGTTAGAAACAAGCTCTCAAGGTGGAGCAGAAAGAACGCAGTGAGACAACTTCCTGTTCAACTTCAGAATATTAGACTCCATGTAAACCTGCTGCTGAGACATTAAAGAGGAGATTCCTCTTGGACCTCACAACACTTACAATGTGTTCTGGTCAGTGACCTCACAGGCGTCCATTATACCGCCTTAAATATCTGGACCCCCCCCCCCCCCCCCCTTCTGAAGTGTCTCTGAGGTGAAGCTGAAGTCTCCCTGTCCCTATCCCTGATGGAGCAGCAGGTACCAGGTACTATCCCTGATGGAGGAGCAGGTACCAGGTACTATCCCTGATGGAGGAGCAGGTACCAGGTACTATCCCTGATGGAGGAGGAGCAGGTACTAACCCTGATGGAGCAGCAGGTACCAGGTACTAACCCTGATGGAGCAGCAGGTACCAGGTACTAACCCTGATGGAGGAGCAGCAGGTACCAGGTACTAACCCTGATGGAGGAGCAGCAGGTACCAGGTACTATCCCTGATGGAGGAGCAGCAGGTACCAGGTACTATCCCTGATGGAGCAGCAGGTACCAGGTACTATCCCTGATGGAGGAGCAGGTACCAGGTACTATCCCTGATGGAGCAGCAGGTACCAGGTACTATCCCTGATGGAGCAGCAGGTACCAGGTACTATCCCTGATGGAGCAGCAGGTACCAGGTACTATCCCTGATGGAGCAGCAGGTACCAGGTACTATCCCTGATGGAGGAGCAGGTACCAGGTACTATCCCTGATGGAGGAGCAGGTACCAGGTACTATCCCTGATGGAGGAGCAGCAGGTACCAGGTACTAGGCCTGCACGATATCAGCAAAATGTGCGATGTGCGATCACACTGTTCAATATTGCGATGACGATATGACTTGCGATAAATAAGAAAATATTTAAAGTTTGCATACAGTTCCTGTCTCTTTCAGATTTTCAGCTTTAAAAGATTCCCTGCTTTTAGGTACTCTAAAACACTGAATAGCTGATTGTAATTACCGCAAATTCCGGACTACAGAGCGCACCTGATTAAAAGCCGCATGCTCTAATTTTAGAAAGAAAATCAATTTTGTACTTGTACAAGCCGCGCCGGATTTTAAGCCTCAGGTGTCCCACGTTGTAATATGAGATATTAGCTATGGTTGGTCTGGCGATGCCTGACAGCCATCACGCATTTATTGTGTATTATTTTATCATTATTAAGGCAAAAGAACTCAATTTATGTCCATGGACATTATAATGAATAGGATATATGCTTAATATTAGTTTGCATACAGCGTGCTGCGTGGACTTCAATACATCTGCTGCACCGCTGCTATCACAATTATCAAATGCTAAGTTTCTACAGTCTGTGACTGTGACCCTCATAAAAGTAATATTTTACAAATCTGCATTATATAAACTAACGAAATTCGTTAAAGTAAGTCATTTGGCGACTTCTAAGTCATTAAACTAATTCTTACTTTTACTGGAGTAATCTACCTCGTTGGCACCTGTCATTGTACGTCTTGCTTTGAATTAAAACTTACCTACTGAGCGAACTCTCCCGTTCTCTCCTATGAACGAGTCGGACGACAACGTGTATCAACCATGAAGCAAAGTGAAAAAATAATAAAGTACGTAACAGAATAAAGTACGTAACAGCCGCATCATATGCTTTTCTTCGAGTATTTTCCAGGTTGATGAGAGTGAGTACAAATGACTGATTTACAATAATAAAGCGTGCTTGATTTATCACACAATTTCATTGGACCTCTGTGAACTACTCATCAATTTTATTGGTCTACTGTTACAAGGCAAAATGTTTTGGACGCCACGAAAAAAAAAAAAAGTGTGCGTGGCCAATTTATCGCATTACAGACCAGCTTTTGCGATGGGTTCATCGCGAACGTTCACATCGCAATGACGATGAAAATTCGATTAATCGTGCAGGCCTACCAGGTACTATCCCTGATGGAGCAGCAGGTACCAGGTACTATCCCTGATGGAGGAGCAGGTACCAGGTACTATCCCTGATGGAGGAGCAGGTACCAGGTACTATCCCTGATGGAGGAGCAGCAGGTACCAGGTACTATCCCTGATGGAGGAGCAGGTACCAGGTACTATCCCTGATGGAGCAGCAGGTACCAGGTACTATCCCTGATGGAGGAGCAGCAGGTACCAGGTACTATCCCTGATGGAGGAGCAGGTACCAGGTACTATCCCTGATGGAGCAGCAGGTACCAGGTACTATCCCTGATGGAGCAGCAGGTACCAGGTACTATCCCTGATGGAGCAGCAGGTACCAGGTACTATCCCTGATGGAGGAGCAGCAGGTACCAGGTACTATCCCTGATGGAGGAGCAGCAGGTACCAGGTACTATCCCTGATGGAGGAGCAGCAGGTACCAGGTACTATCCCTGATGGAGCAGCAGGTACCAGGTACTATCCCTGATGGAGGAGCAGGTACCAGGTACTATCCCTGATGGAGCAGCAGGTACCAGGTACTATCCCTGATGGAGCAGCAGGTACCAGGTACTATCCCTGATGGAGCAGCAGGTACCAGGTACTATCCCTGATGGAGCAGCAGGTACCAGGTACTATCCCTGATGGAGCAGCAGGTACCAGGTACTATCCCTGATGGAGCAGCAGGTACCAGGTACTATCCCTGATGGAGGAGCAGCAGGTACCAGGTACTATCCCTGATGGAGCAGCAGGTACCAGGTACTATCCCTGATGGAGGAGCAGGTACCAGGTACTATCCCTGATGGAGGAGCAGGTACCAGGTACTATCCCTGATGGAGCAGCAGGTACCAGGTACTATCCCTGATGGAGGAGCAGGTACCAGGTACTATCCCTGATGGAGCAGCAGCAGGTACCAGGTACTATCCCTGATGGAGCAGCAGGTACCAGGTACTATCCCTGATGGAGGAGCAGCAGGTACCAGGTACTATCCCTGATGGAGCAGCAGGTACCAGGTACTATCCCTGATGGAGCAGCAGATACCAGGTACTATCCCTGATGGAGGAGCAGCAGGTACCAGGTACTATCCCTGATGGAGGAGCAGGTACTATCCCTGATGGAGCAGCAGGTACTATCCCTGATGGAGCAGCAGGTACTATCCCTGATGGAGCAGCAGGTACTATCCCTGATGGAGCAGCAGGTACTATCCCTGATGGAGGAGCAGGTACCAGGTACTATCCCTGATGGAGGAGCAGCAGGTACCAGGTACTATCCCTGATGGAGCAGCAGGTACCAGGTACTATCCCTGATGGAGCAGCAGGTACTATCCCTGATGGAGCAGCAGGTACCAGGTACTATCCCTGACAGACTAAGCTAAGCTACATGCTAAGTAGCTTCATCCTCAGTGTGTTTAGGATCGTCGACCACGAGTCACCACTGAGCTATTTTTATGCAGCAGAAACGTATCAGCCCCCCCGTGACACACACACACACACACACACACACACACACACACACACACAGTGTTTGTTATAGTGGTAGATCAATGTACTCATTGATCTTAATTGATAATGTTTATGTTGTGATGATCAGACTGTAAACTTTATTATTATATTCTAGATCTACATTCATCTGACAGTTTGGTTCATGTTCCAGGTTTCTGGGTGGTGCCCCAAATTAATAATTATTTAAACGTAAAACAAACTCCAAATGAAAGTATAAAATGTTCCTGATGAAACAAAAACAAAATGTCACAAAATGAACTCAACAAACTGAAAGTAAAAACTGACCTTCTTCTCCGAGCCGCAGCTCTGTGACGAGGAACCTGAAGAACCAGAGGAACCGGAGGAACTGGAGGAACCGGTGGGTTCTGAGAAGCCGCTCTCCTTCTTCCTGTACCTCGAGGGTGCTGTGGGGTTATGATGGGGGGGGTCAGGGGGAGTCTGGGGGGCAGTTTGGGGCCCTCGAGTCCTGATAGGGGCCTGAAAGTTGAACAGGCTGTAGGGGTCAGAGAAGGAACTGAAGGAGTTCAGGAAGCTCTGCGCCTCCTCCGCCTCGCTCCCCGAGTCGTCCCACGAGTCCAGTCCAGAGGGGGGGGACGAGGACAGGGGGGAGGAGGTGAGGGGGGAGGACCCGAGCACAGGGGGGAGTTCAGGAGAGGACCTGAGCACAGGGGGGAGTTCAGGAGAGGACCTGAGCACAGGGGGGAGTTCAGGAGAGGACCCGAGCACAGGGGGGAGTTCAGGAGAGGACCTGAGCACAGGGGGGAGTTCGGGGGAGGACCCGAGCACAGGGGGGAGTTCGGGGGAGGACCTGAGCACAGGGGGGAGTTCGGGGGAGGAGGCGGGGGAGGACTGGGTGGAGGACGGTGGCCTGGCGGGGACACGGCGGGGCGGCGTGTTCGTGTGAAGCCGGGCGGTGAAATTTCGGAGGTCGTACGGATCCTGACTGCGACTCAGAGATGCCCAAAGACGCTCCGCCTCCGAGTCCTCACTGTCCCCCCCTTCATCATCATCATCATCATCATCTTCATCTTCTTCATCATCATCGTCTTCCGACAGCTCAGACGAGCCTTCGCTGTCGAAGCCGTCATCGTCTTCCTCGCTGGACTCTGATTGGCTGTCGTCGCTGCAGGGACATCCCATAATAAAGGCGATGGACTTATTCTGGCACTGAGGGGGGGGGGCCTCTTCCTCAGCCCTCCCCGATGAAGACTCTTCGGCCCTGATGGCACCGTCAGCTGACCCGGCCCCCGGCGGGGGGGTTGGGGGGTTTTGGGGTGGGGTGGGCTGGGTCACCATGAGGAGGCGGAGGGTCTGGACGTGCTCCTCCTCCAGGCTGGAGTACCCATGGTCCTGGTCCGGGGTCAGCAGAGCCACCTCGCTGCAGGCAGCTCCCGTGACTCTGAGCAGGAGGTCAGGTGTGCCCCCCCCAGGTATGGCCCCCCCTGTGGTCAGGAGGCCTCCATAGTTGGCCTCTTTATGGTCAGCGGGTCCAGTGTGTTCTCCCAGCGTCCACCCCCCCTCACCGCCCCGCTGTGTTTGGGCTTTTGTTTCCGCCCAGCTCAGACCAGACAACAGACCTTTATGTGGTGCGTCCTCGCCCCCCCAGGAGCCCCCCCAGGCTCTGCTGGGCCCGGTCAGCAGGACCTGGCTCAGCACGGTCCGGGCAGAGGACAGGTAGCCCCCCTGAGTCTGCGGGCACATGTTTAAATCCATTTCCTCCTTGGTTTGAATCCCGGTTTGAATCCCGATGTCCCGCAGAGACTCCTCGGTCAGCCAGGCCAGAGAGCCTCCGGGCCCGGGCTGCAGCGGGCCGGTTCTCCCCGGTCCCGTCCAGCCGGGCTCCAGCAGGTTCCCGCCGGGCTCCAGCAGGTTCCCGCCTCGGCCCAGGTATCTCTGCAGGAACGTGACTGCGGGCCTGGACACCACGGAGAGGAGGCCGATCCACGAGCTTTCCTGAGCCTCTAGCCCGGCGGAGGCGCCTCCGTGGCGGGCTGGAGAAGATAAATGTGGCTCGGCGCTCCAGTTCCTGAACATTGTTTAAGTCAAATGTGCAAATTACAAATAATTAGAATACAAATAAAGTGACATTAACGGACAGAGACTCCGTTAATGACAGCAGCAGCCATCCAGCTGTCAGCAGCTTCAGCCCCGCACAGACCGGCCCGCAGACCCGCACAGACCCGCACACACACCGACTGAGGCTCGCTGAGAATGATGGTTGGACTTCTTTCTGCTGGTGAAGACAGAGGAGGAGCTGGTGGAGCTGGTGGAGGTGGTGGAGGAGCAGCAGCGGGCAGAGCGGCTGGTTGAAGCCGGGTAAAGCTCCATGTTCTCGGCTTTACTCTCCGGAAGCTCCGTTAGCTCAGCAGGCTAACAGCTAGCAGCTAGCAGGTTAGCTTAGCAGCTAGCAGCGGGACGTTGAACCGGAAAACGACGAAAAATTCAAAATATTTGATCCAGAAACAAAGTTTGTCCTCCTTTTCTTTATCCGCCGAATCTTCTGCTGTATCTCTCCCCGGTGTCTTACGGTGTCTTACGGTGTTCACGGTGTTTCAGTGCCGGTAAAGTGTCGGTAGCTCGGTGAGAGCTGTTGCATCAGACTGTTCAGGGACCGTCAACAAGCAGCTGAGCTCTGACTGTAAGAACAGTCTGCTAAGGGACCGACGCGCTGTTCCTGCCCCGCACACACACGCACACACACGCACACACGCACACACACGCACACACACGCACACACACGCACAGTGACTGGGGCAATAATTCAATAAATGAGTTTGACTCCTTTCTTCTCTTCTCAGACCATCAGACTCTGTTGTATTCTTCTATTTGTTAATAAGAACATTTGTTGCTACAGCAGCTCAAAAAATAGTGAAATAGAAACAAAAACAAAAACAAATGTATAAAACGATAAAATTAAAAAACTAAATAAAAGGACCGTAAAGTGCAGCAGTGCAGTCTGACTGATCAATAACTTCTCTATTTGAATACACGGTTTTATCTCATACATATATTATGATAGTTATTTTAATTATTATGGTTTATAACATATTGCCAGTAAAATAACATGTGTTGATATGTGTGATATTATAAATGCAGTGATGAGACGTTCCTCTGGTTTCACTCTGACAACATTAAGACGTTATAGATGAATTATCTGCTGGTATAAATAATGATATATTATTATAATATTACCAGTTAATAAATGTTCCAAACAAACCATCAAAAACACTAATGTTCATATTTCAGCTCTGCAGATTAACACATTAACACATTAACATATTATTAACATTAATAACATTATTAACCATCTATGACTGTGTTTGCTGCTTGTTGTGTGTGTGTAGTGTGTGTATATCAGTGTGTTGGCAGCAGTGAGACCTGCAGCAGTAACATGTGCTGTGTGTATCTATGTGTGTGTAGTGTGTGTGTAACAGTGTGTGTGTGTAGTGTGTGTGTATCAGTGTGTAGCAGCAGTACCATGTGCTGTGTGTATCTGTGTGTGTGTAGTGTGTATCTCTGTGTGTGTGTGTGTGTGTGTGTGTGTGTGTGGCAGCAGTACCATGTGCTGTGTGTATCTGTGTGTGTGTAGTGTATCTGTGTGTAGTGTGTGTGTGTGTGTGTGTGTAGTGTGTGTGTATCAGCAGTACCATGTGCTGTGTGTATCTGTGTGTGTGTAGTGTATCTGTGTAGTGTGTGTGTATCTGTGTGTGTATCAGTGTGTAGCAGCAGGACCATGTGCTGTGTGTATCTGTGTGTGTGTGTATCTGTGTAGTGTGTGTGTGTAGTGTGTATCTGTGTGTGTGTGTGTGTGTGTGTGTGGCAGCAGGACCATGTGCTGTGTGTATCTGTGTGTGTAGTGTGTGTATCTGTGTGTGTGTGTAGTGTGTGTGTAGTGTGTATCTCTGTGTGTGTGTGTGTGTGGCAGCAGGTCCATGTGCTGTTATATAAACTGAGTGTCATGTTTCAGTCGTATCAGCAGCTTCCAGCCGGCGGCCTCGTGTTTATCAGCAGAGACTCAGAGTTCACTGCTGCTGTAAACCCAACCCCCTCCACCCTTTACCCCTCCACCCTTTACCCCTCCACCCTTTACCTTCTACAGCCAGCAGGAAGTCAGATTAAATAAACCCAACCCTCTCCACCCTTTACCCCTCCACCCTTTACCTTCTACAGCCAGCAGCAGGAAGTCAGATTAAATAAACCCAACCCCCTCCACCCTTTACCCCTCCACCCTTTACCCCCCCGCCCTTTACCTTCTACAGCCAGCAGCAGGAAGTCAGATTAAATAAACCCAACCCTCTCCGCCCTTTACCGCTCCACCCTTTACCTTCTACAGCCAGCAGGAAGTCAGATTAAATGAAGCTAAATGATCAGAAGCTGTTAAACTTTATAACCTGCATTACTTTAACATGAGTCAGAGAGGTTTATATTAGTGTCTCCATGAGGTCTAGTTTTAATTTAAAGGGTTAAAATGTGAAAATAAACGTATGAATAACTTCACACATTCTTTTTTTGTGGACCCAGCATCAAATTTCTGCTTTTAATCCATTTAGAGAGAATATATTAGAGGATTATGGTAAAAATGTCTAAGTGGTGTAACCATAAAAACATTGGAAGGAGGAACAGAAGGTGTAAACTGCTGAGGGACCTTTCACCTTCGTCACTGCTCCTCATCCTCACTGAGCCGTGTGACAGGAAGCCGTTACAACTGATAAAAGCAGTTTTATGAGTTTATTATAAACGTTTCACTTCCTGCTGATAAAAAAGCCATAAAACAGTAAAACTGAACATAGAAATACAACAATGTTCTCTCGTTAAAATACATTTTTAAATCCTAATTTTACATGAAATTGTTTCTTTTTTTGTCTTTTTAATGAAACATCTTCACCGATAAAAACATTTCCAACTAAAATGTACAAATCCTGCTAAAATACAAACAATGAGTTTAAAACTAAAATATTCTATTCATTTAAATGTTTATACTTTTAACCTCTTTACTGTTCATATATTTAATCCATCCGTCCTCTTCCTCTTATCCTGGTCGGGTCTCGGGGGCAGCATCCTAAGCAGGAAGCCCAGACTTCCCTCTCCCCAGCCACTTCGTCCAGCTCTTCCCGGGGGATCCCGAGGCGTTCCCAGGCCAGCCGAGAGACATAGTCTCTCCAGCGTGTCCCGGGTCTCCTACCGGTGGGACGGGCCCTGAACGTCTCACCAGGGAGGCGTCCGGGAGGCGTCCTGACTAGATGCCCGAGCCTCCTCATCTGGCTCCTCTCAACGCGGAGGAGCAGCAGGTCTACTCCGAGCTCCCTCCAGATAACTGAGCTTCTCACCCTATCTCTAAGGGAGAGCCCAGCCAGCCTACGGAGGAAGCTCATTTCAGCCGCTTGTACCCGCCATCTTGTTCTTTGGGTCACGACCCAAAGCTCATGACCAGAGGTGAGGGTAGGAACCCAAAGCTCATGACCAGAGGTGAGGGTAGGAACCCAAAGCTCATGACCAGAGGTGAGGGTAGGAACCCAAAGCTCATGACCAGAGGTGAGGGTAGGAACCCAAAGCTCATGACCAGAGGTGAGGGTAGGAACCCAAAGCTCATGACCAGAGGTGAGGGTAGGAACCTTTCGGCTCAGCTCTCTCTTCACCACGACGGATCTGTGCAGAGTCCGCATTACTGCAGACGCCGCACCGATCCGCCTGTCGGTCTCACGCTCCATCCTTCCCTCACTGTGAACAAGACCCCGAGGGACTTGAACTCCTCCACTTGAGGCAGGATCTCATCCCCGACCCAGAGACTGCACTCCACCCTTTTCCGGTTGAGGACCGTGGACTCGGATTTGGAGATGCTGATTCTCATCCCGGCCGCTTCACACTCGGCAGCGAACCGATCCAGTGAGAGTTGGAGGTCACGGTCTGATGAAGCCAACAGGACCACATCATCTGCAAAAAGCAGTGACCCAATCCTGAGGTCACCAAACCGGACCCCCTCCACACCCTGGCTGCGCCTAGAAATCCTGTCCATGAAGATTATGAACAGGATCGGTGACAAAGGGCAGCCCTGGCGGAGTCCAACCCTCACTGGAAACAAGTCCGACTTATTGCCGGCAATGTGGACCAAGCTCTGACACCGGTCATACAGGGAACGGACGGCCCGTATCAGGGGGTCTGATACCCCGTACTCCCGGAGAACCCCCCACAGGACTCCCCGAGGGACACGGTCGAATGCCTTCTCCAAGTCCACAAAACACATGTGGACTGGTTGGGCCCCATGCACCCTCAAGGATCCTGCAGAGGGTGTAGAGCTGGTCCACTGTTCCACGGCCTGGACGAAAACCACACTGCTCCTCCTGAATCCGAGGTTCAACTATCCGACGGACCCTCCTCTCCAGCACCCCCGAATAGACCTTACCAGGGAGGCTGAGGAGTGTGATCCCCCTGTAGTTGGAACACACCCTCCGATCCCCCTTCTTAAAAAGAGGGACCACCACCCCAGTCTGCCAATCCAGAGGCACTGCCCCCGATGTCCACGCGATGCTGCAGAGTCGTGTCAACCTTGACAGCCCCACAACATCCAGGGCCTTGAGGAACTCGGGGCGGATCTCATCCACCCCCGGGGCCCGCCCACCAAGGACCTCAGCCCCAGAGATAGGAGAGCCCACACCCGGGTCCCCCGGCCCTGCTTCCTTACCGGAAGGCGTGTCGGTGGGATTAAGGAGGTCTTCGAAGTATTCCTTCCACCGATCCACAACGTCCCGAGTCGAGGTCAGCAGCGCACCGTCCCCACCGTACACAGTGTTGACGGTGCACTGCTTCCCCCTCCTGAGACGCCGGATGGTGGTCCAGAACCTCTTCGAAGCCGTCTGGAAGTCTTTCTCCATGGCCTCACCAAACTCCTCCCATGTCTGGGTTTTTGCCTCAGCGACCGCCCTAGCTGCGCTCCGCTTGGTCTGCCGGTACCTGTCTGCTGCCTCCGGAGTCCTACAGGCCAATAAGGTCCTATAGGACTCCTTCTTCAGCTTGACGGCATCCCTCACCGCTGGGGTCCACCAGCGGGTTCGGGGATTGCCGCCCCGACAGGCACCGACCACCTTGCGGCCACAGCTCCTGTCAGCCGCCTTAACAATGGAGGCACGGAACATGGCCCACTCGGACTCAATGTCCCCCGCCTCCCCCGGTACGTGGTCGAAGCTCTCCCGGAGGTGGGAGTTGAAACTCTCTCTGACAGGAGACTCTGCCAGACGTTCCCAGCAGACCCTCACAATACGTTTGGGTCTGCCAGGTCTGACCGGCATCGCCCCCCCACCATCGGAGCCAACTCACCACCAGGTGGTGATCAGCTGACAGCTCCGCCCCTCTCTTCACCCGAGTGTCCAAGACATGCGGCCGCAAGTCCGACGACACGATTACAAAGTCAATCATGGAACTGCGGCCTAGGGTGTCCTGGTGCCAAGTGCACATATGGACCCCCCCCCCCCCCCTTATGCTTGAACATGGTGTTCGTTATGGACAATCTGTGACGAGCACAGAAGTCCAATAACAGAACACCGCTCGGGTTCAGATCGGGGGGGCCGTTCCTCCCAATCACACCCCTCCAGGTCTCACTGTCACTGCCAACATGGGCGTTGAAGTCCCCCAGCAGAACGAGGGAATCCCCAGAGGGAGACTCTCCAGCCCCCCCTCCAAGGAGTCCAAGAAGGGTGGATACTCTGAGCTGCTGTTTGGACCATAGGCACAAACAACAGTCAGGATCCGCCCCCCCACCCGAAGGCGGAGGGAGGCTACCCTCTCGTCTACCGGGGTAAACTCCAACATACAGGCACCAAGCCGGGGGGCAATAAGTATTGCCCTCCTGCCCGGCGCCTCTCACCAGTGGCAACTCCAGAGTGGACGAGAGTCCAACCCCTCTGGAGGAGACTGGTTCCAGACTGGTTCCAGACTGGTTCCAGAGCCCTTGCTGTGCGTCGAGGTGAGGCCGACTATATCTAGCCGGAACTTCTCAACCTCTCGCACCAGCTCAGGCTCCTTCCCCACCAGAGAGGTGATGTTCCACGTCCCTAGAGCTAGCTTCTTCAGCCGAGGATTGGACCGCCAAGGTCCCCGCCTTCGGCTGCCACCCAGCTTACACTGCACCCGACCCCTTTTGGCCCCTCCCATGGGTGGTGGAAGGCCCATGTCACCTCTTCGGGGTGTGCCCGGCCGGGCCCCATGGGTGAAGGCCCGGCCACCAGGCACTCGATCGAGCCCCACCCCCAGGCCTGGCTCCAGGGGGGGCCCCGTTGACCCACGTCCAGGCAGAAAGGGAACCAGAGCACCATGTTCATCATAAGGTTCTTGTGAGCTACGTTTTGTCTGGCCCCTCCCCCCGGACCTCTTTGCCATGGGAGACCCTACCAGGGGCATAAAGCCCCCGACAACTGAGCTCCTGGGGTCATTGGGACACGCAAACCCCCCCCCCACCACGATAAGTTAAATGACTCTTATTTGTATCTGAGCTGTAAATAAAGACGATATGAGCATAAATAAATAAAAAAGATTCAGATTTTTTCAATTCAAGTTTATTTCATAGTGCAAATAATAGAAAACATGTTTGAAAATGAAAGTTAATAAAACTGCTTCTAAATCACCACGTCAGTATTTACACACATTTTACATTCGCTGTTTGTCTCAGTGTCACAAAAACGGCTTCACTGCACGCTGAACCTCTTTACAGCACGCTGAACCTCTTTACGGCACGCTGAACCTCTTTACAGCACGCTGAACCTCTTTACAGCACGCTGAACCTCTTTACGGCACGCTGAACCTCTTTACAGCACGCTGAACCTCTTTACGGCACGCTGAACCTCTTTACAGCACGCTGAACCTCTTTACGGCACGCTGAACCTCTTTACAGCACGCTGAACCTCTTTACGGCACGCTGAACCTCTTTACGGCACGCTGAACCTCTTTACGGCACGCTGAACCTCTTTACGGCACGCTTTACCGCTTCGCAGCACGCTGAACCTCTTCACTGCACGCTTTACCGATTCGCAGCACGCTGAACCGCTTTACAGCACGCTGAACCGCTTTACAGCACGCTGAACCGCTTTACAGCACGCTGAACCGCTTTACAGCACGCTGAACCGCTTTACAGCACGCTGAACCGCTTTAACTCATTTACTGCTTTTTGTTTTATATTTAAATCAAAGTTCTTGTTTTATTGTTTTTACTTCTCATCATAAAAATACAAATAAAAGCAGTAACGAACTTTAATATTAATATAATTATTAATATTTATTTTCCAGCTGAATAAAAACATTCAACATGTTTGTGATCAGTTTGATTATTTCAGCGTGAACAGTGAAGCTCGTTAAACCTGCAGATTATTGATTATTGATCAAAACCAGGAAATGAAATGTAGAAACAAACAGATTAATAAAAGCAACCGGAGCAGCTGTTGTCATGACGACCTTAGAGACACCTGACCCCCCCCTCCCCCGCCCCCCCCCCCCCTCGGTCTCAGAGCTTCGTTATAAAATCGTCGTCCTATAAAAATATCGCAGGTTTCTTCGTGTTGTGCTAAAATCTTCTCGCTGAGTTTCTGACGTTTATTAAAAACCGTGAAACTTTAAATTCTGCCTTTTCTTCTTCGTCTGTTTCTGTCTCTGTGCATTTCCCAGCATGCCTCAGTCTGAACACTTCCCAGCATGCCTCAGTCTGAACATTTCCCAGCATGCCTCAGTCTGAACAACGCTTCACTTTGTTTCCTGTAAATATTCAGTTTCACATTTTAACGTTTCTACGAGTTTTATAACAGCTGAGACGACCAATCAGAACAGCTGTGTGTGTGTCAGTGTGGGGGGGGGGGGGGGGTGGTGAGTGTGTGTGTGTGTCAGTGTGTGTGTGTGTGTGTGTTAGTGTGTGTGTGTCAGTGTGTGTGTGTCAGTGTGTGTGTGTCAGTGTGTCAATGTCAGTGTGTGTGTGTCAGTGGGGGGGGGTCAGTGTGTGTGTGTGTGTGTGTGTGTGTGTGTGTGTGTGTGTGTCAGTAGGTGGTCAGTGTGTGTCAGTGTGTGTGTGTCAGTGTGTGTGTGTCAGTGTGTGTGTGTCAGTGGGGGGGGTCAGTGTGTGTCAGTGTGTGTGTGTCAGTGGGGGGGCTCTGCGGCCCCCGCGGCCCCCAGCTGGTGCCAGTCCACCCAGTGCTGACCAGGGATCAGCGTCTTCAGGGCGATGAAGGTTTCTCCCAGCAGCGTGTTCTCCCAGAACGCTCCGTCACCCAGAACACGCAGGTGGATCACCCTCTGGTCCAGGTCCCCCCGAGGGATCCGCTCGTACACCAGCTGCAGGGCAGAGGGCAGGGGTCAGAGGTCAGGGGTCAGAGGTCAGGGGTCAGAGGGAAGGAGTCAGGAGTCAGAGGGAAGGAGTCAGAGGGTAGGAGTCAGAGGGAAGGAGTCAGAGGGAAGGAGTCAGAGGGAAGGAGTCAGAGGGTAGGAGTCAGAGGTCAGAGGTCAGGGGTCAGAGGGAAGGAGTCAGGAGTCAGAGGTCAGGGGTCAGAGGTCAGGGGTCAGAGGTCACGTACCATCTCGTTGTACGTGGGGTTGCAGGTTCGTCGCGCCGCCTTCGTTTTCCTCTTGCTGGTTTTTTGTGGATCAGGAAGAAGATAAAGCTTCACATACGGATCAGGGTCAGTCCCATCCTGCAGGGGCTGCTACACACACACACATATACACACACACACACACACACACACACACACACATATACACACACACACACACACACACACACACACACACACATATACACACACACACATATACACACACACACACACACACATATACACACACACAGACACACACACATATACACACACACAGACACACACACATATACACACACACAGACACACACACATATACACACACACAGACACACACACACACACACACACACACACATATACACACATACACACATATACACACATACACACACACACACACACACACACACACATATACACACATACACACACACACACACACACACACACACACACACACACACACACACACACACAGAGACACACACACACACACACAGATTAATGTTACAGCCAATCCAAACACAGATACTTAACAACTGGCCCTAGTGTGAGTCTCCCTGAGAGACACATACACACATATATACACACACACACACACACACACACACACACACACACACACACACACTGACCAGGCCTCTGATGTGCATCACCATGATGAACAGTTTGTCGTTCTTGTAGCAGATGGACAGTTTGACTTCACCGAGCTCTTTCCCCGAAACTGAGACTGGAGACCACGAGATCTCTGGAAGACATGACATCATCACTGGTCACATG
>NC_070580.1:39324890-39327390 GCF_027409825.1 Scomber japonicus
CTCTGTGTGTGTGTGTGTGTCTGCTCTGTGTGTGTGTGTGTCTGCTCTGTGTGTGTCTGCTCTGTATGTGTGTGTGTGTGTGTGTCTGCTCTGTGTGTGTGTGTGTGTGTGTGTGTGGGCTCTGTGTGTGTGTGTGTGTGTGTGTGTGTGTCTGCTCTGTGTGTGTGTGTGTGTGTGTGTGTGTGTGTGTGTGTGTCTGCTCTGTGTGTGTGTGTGTGTATGTGTGTGTGTGTGTGTGGGTGTGTGTACCTGGTGAAGTACATGGTGGCATCAGCTTCAGATTCATGAGGTCTCAGAGCGTCGTAGACGTACTTCAGATCATCCAGATCAGAGAGTTCAGGGATCCCACAGGACAACATCTGACACACACACACACACACACACACACACACACACACACAATAACACACACACACACACACACACACACACACACACACAGAGCAGACACACACGCACACACACACACACACAGAAAGACACACACACACACACACACAGAGACACACACACACACACGCTTAGACTACTATTATACTATAAAATATATATGACATACATTGGTAACGCTGTTTATAGAACGTGTGGACGGCCGTAATGCATGCTGGGAGTTTTACTGTCAGAGTCTCAGGAGGGCCTCACAAAGACCCCAATGACGGAAACATAGATCGAACCTCGTTTCCCTCGCCCGGACGTGGGTCACCGGGGACCCCCCCCTGGAGCCAGGCCTGGGGGTGGGGCTCAATGGCAAGCGCCTGGTGGCCGGGCCTTCGCCCATAGGGCCTGGCCGTGCACAGCCTGAAGAGCAAACATGGGACCCCCTTCCAGTGGACCCACCACCTGTGGGAGGGGCCAAAGGGGTCGGGTGCAGTGTGAGCTGGGCGGCAGCCGAAGGCGGGGACCTTGGCGGTCTGACCCTCGGCTGCAGAAGCTAGCTCTAGGGACGTGGAACCTCTCTGGAGGGGAAGGAGCCTGAGCTGGTGCGTGAGGTTGAGAAGTTCCGGCTAGATATAGTCGGCCTCACCTCGACGCACAGCAAGGGCTCTGGAACCAGTCTGGAACCAGTCTCCTCCAGAGGGGTTGGACTCTCTTCCACTCTGGAGTTGCCAATTGTGACAGGCGCCGGGCAGGGGTGGTGCCTGTATGTTGGAGTTTACCCTGGTAGACATGAAGGTAGCCTCCCTCCACCTTCAGCAGCTCAGAGTATCCACCCTTCTTGGACTCCTTGGAGGGGGGGCTGGAGAGTCTCCCCCTGGGGATTCCCTCGTTCTGCTGGGAGACTTCAACGCCCACGTTGGCAGCGACAGTGAGACCTGGAGGGTGTGATTGGGAGGAACGGCCCCCCCGATCTGAACCCAAGCGGTTCTGTTATTGGACTTCTGTGCTCGTCACAGGTTGTCCATAACGAACACCATGTTCAAGCATAAGGGGGGGGGGGGGGGTCCATATGTGCACTTGACACCAGGACACCCTAGGCCGCAGTTCCATGATTGACTTTGTAGTCGTGTCGTCGGACTTGCGGCCGCATGTCTTGGACACTCGGGTGAAGAGAGGGGCGGAGCTGTCAGCTGATCACCACCTGGTGGTGAGTTGGCTCCGATGGTGGGGGAGGATGCCGGTCAGACCTGGCAGACCCAAACGTATTGTGAGGGTCTGCTGGGAACGTCTGGCAGAGTCTCCTGTCAGAGAGAGTTTCAACTCCCACCTCCGGGAGAGCTTCGACCATGTCCCGGGGGAGGCGGGGGACATTGAGTCCGAGTGGGCCATGTTCCGTGCCTCCATTGTTAAGGTGGCCGATTGGAGCTGTGGCCGCAAGGTGGTCGGTGCCTGTCGGGGCGGCAATCCCCGAACCTGCTGGTGTACACCGGCGGTGACGGATGCCGTCAAGCTGCAGAAGGAGTCCTATAGGACCTTATTGGCCTGTGGGACTCCGGAGGCAGCAGACAGGTACCGGCAGACCAAGCGGAGCGCAGCTAGGGCGGTCGCTGAGGCAAAAACCCGGACATGGGAGGAGTTCGGTGAGGCCATGGAAAAAGACTTCCAGACGGCTTCAAAGAGATTCTGGACCACCATCCGGCGTCTCAGGAGGGGGAAGCAGTGCGCCGTAAACACTGTGTACGGTGGGGACGGTGTGCTGCTGACCTCGACTCGGGACGTTGTGGATCGGTGGAAGGAATACTTCGAAGACCTCCTCAATCCCACCGACACGCCTCCGGTAAGGAAGCAGGGCCGGGGGGCTCGGGTGTGGGCTCTCCTATCTCTGGGGTGGAGGTCGGCGAGGTGGTCAAAAAGCTCCTCGGTGGCAGGGCCCCTGGGGTGGTGAGATCCCCCGAGTTCCTCAAGGCCCTGGATGTTGTGGGTCTGTCATGGTTGACACGACCGGGTTGACAGGATCGGGTCACTGCTTTTTGCAGATGATGTGGTCCTGTTGGCTTCATCAGACCGTGACCTCCAACTCTCACTGGATCGGTTCACAGCCGAGTGTGAAGCTACCGGGATG
>NC_070580.1:39337390-39340679 GCF_027409825.1 Scomber japonicus
AGAGGGACAGGTGAGACAGGTGAGACAGGTGGGACAGGGACAGGTGAGACAGGTGGGACAGGTGGGACAGAGGGACAAGTGAGACAGGTGAGACAGGTGGGACAGGTGGGACAGATGAGACAGGTGAGACAGGTGAGACGGGTGAGACGGGTGAGACAGGTGGGACAGGTGGGACAGATGGGACATGTGAGACAGGTGAGACGGAGGTACAGGTGAGCCAGGTGGACAGGTGGGACAGGTGAGACAGGTGAGACAGGTGAGACAGGTGAGCCAGGTGGGACAGGTGAGACAGGTGAGACAGGTGGGCCAGGTGGGACAGAGGGACAGGTGGGCCAGGTGGGCCAAGTGGGACAGAGGGACAGGTGAGACAGGTGAGACGGAGGTACAGGTGAGCCAGGTGGACAGGTGGGACAGGTGAGACAGGTGAGACAGGTGAGCCAGGTGGGACAGGTGAGACAGGTGGGCCAGGTGGGACAGAGGGACAGGTGGGCCAGGTGGGCCAAGTGGGACAGAGGGACAGGTGGGACAGGTGAGAGGGGTGGGACAGGTGGGACAGGTGGACAGGTGGGACAGGTGAGACAGGTGAGACAGGTGAGCCAGGTGGGACAGGTGAGACAGGTGAGACAGAGGGACAGGTGAGACAGGTGGGACGGATGAGACAGGTGGGACAGAGGTACAGGTGAGACAGGTGGGACAGATGGGACAGAGGGACAGGTGGGACAGGTGAGACAGGTGGACAGGTGAGACAGGGACAGGTGAGACAGAGGGAGAGGTGGGACAGGTGAGACAGGTGGACAGGTGAGACAGGTGAGACAGAGGGACAGATGGGACAGGTCAGACAGGTGGGACAGGTGAGACAGAGGGACAGGTGAGACAGGTGAGACAGGTGAGACAGAGGGACAGGTGAGACAGAGGGACAGGTGAGACAGAGGGACAGGTCAGACAGGTGAGACAGATGGGACAGGGACAGGTGGCACAGAGAGACAGGTGGGACAGAGGGACAGGTGAGACAGGTGAGACAGGTGGGACAGGTGAGACAGGTGAGACAGGTGAGACGGGTGACACAGAGGGACAGGTGAGACAGGTGGGACAGAGGGACAGGTGAGACAGGTGGGACAGAGGGACAGGTGGGACAGGTGAGTCAGAGGGGACAGGTGGGACAGGTGGGACAGGTGGGACAGGTGGGACAGAGGGACAGGTGGGACAGGTGAGACAGGTCAGACAGGTGGGACAGAGGGACAGGTGAGACAGAGGGACAGGTGAGACAGGGACAGGTGAGACAGGTCAGACAGGTCAGACAGGTGGACAGAGGGAGAGGTGGGACAGGTGAGACAGAGGGACAGGTGAGCCAGAGGGACAGGTGAGCCAGAGGGACAGGTGGGACAGGTGGGCCAGGTGGGACAGGTCAGACAGGTGGGACAGGTGGGACAGGTAAGACAGGTGGGACAGAGGGACAGGTGAGACAGAGGGACAGGTGAGACAGAGGGACAGGTGGGACAGGTGAGACAGGTGGGACAGGGACAGGTGAGACAGACGTACGAGGCGTGCAGCAGGCCCAGGGCGTCCAGGTGTTCCAGGCAGCACCACTGTCTCAGCAGAGCGTAGATGTCGGGCAGACAGGCCCACTGCCAGCAGGGGGCGCTGGCGAGCACCAGAGGCAGCGCTGCTCGCTCCGCCTGACAGAACGCCTTCTTCTCCCACAGCAGACGCTTGTCCTCCGCCGTCAGCCTGCACACACACACACACACACATTATACACACACACACATTATACACACACACACAGACACATACACATTATACACACACACACACACACACATTATACACACACACATTATACACACACATTATACACACACACACATTATACACACACACATTATACACACACATTATACACACACACACACACACACACACACACACACACACACACATTATACACACACACACACACACACACACATTATACACACACACACACACATTATACACACACACACACACACACACACATTATACACACACACACACACACACACACATTATACACACACACACACACACACACACACACATTATATATACACACACACACACACACACACACATTATATATACACACTCACATACTCACCTGTGTATATATATGTATTTATTAGGTCTGTCAGCGTTAACGCGTTAATCGTGATTAGATTAATGCAATCTATAACGCATTAATATTTTTTTAAATCTCATTTTAATGTTTTAGCCTTTTTGTCCCTTCTACTCCCCCGTAGACGGCTCCTCTAGCTGTAGCGCTATGCTTTGAAGTGGCCTCCTGCAGTAAACCTACCGCGCTGATGGAAAGTAAGAGAGCTACTGGACTTTTGAACGGCTTGTTTAACTTTAAAACACTTCCAGACGCTTCAGTTGACAAGTCAAAAGTAAAATGCAACCTGTGTCAAACGGAGTTTAACTACCACCGGAGTACGTGGAGTTTGAGTTAGCACCTCCACGCTAAACACCCAGGTGCAGCCAAGCCAGCCTCAGCTCCACCAAAGGACCATTTTGGAGTGTGGGAGTCGCAGCAGAGCCGTGATTGATTCCCAGTTAAGACACTCTGGTAAGAAATGCTTTACATTATGGGCTTAAAACTGCCTTCAAATGGAAAATAACAGGATTTTAAACACGCAATTCAAAACGCCATTAATCGCGATTAACTATGGAAACTCTGAGATTAATCTCGATTTAAAAAATTAATCGTTTGACAGCCCTAATATTTATATATATATGTGTGTGTGTGTGTGTGTTACTGTGTGTGTGTGTGTGTGTGTGTGTGTGTGTGTGTGTGTGTGTCTGTGTGTATATGTGTGTGTGTGTGTGTGTGTGTGTGTATATGTGTGTGTGTGTGTGTGTGTGTGTGTGTGTGTCTCTGTGTGTGTGTATATGTGTGTGTGTGTGTGTGTGTGTATAATGTGTGTGTGTGTGTGTCTCTGTGTGTGTGTATGTGTGTGTGTGTGTGTGTGTGTATAATGTGTGTGTGTGTGTGTGTATAATGTGTGTGTGTGTGTGTATAATGTGTGTGTGTGTGTGTATAATGTGTGTGTGTGTGTGTATAATGTGTGTGTGTATAGTGTGTGTGTCTCTGTTAGTGTCTGTGTGTGTGTGTGTGTATAATGTGTGTGTGTATAGTGTGTGTGTCTCTGTTAGTGTCTGTGTGTGTGTGTGTGTATAATGTGTGTGTGTGTGTGTGTGTGTGTGTGTATAATGTGTGTGTGTGTGTGTGTGTGTGTGTGTGTATATG
>NC_070580.1:39346179-39348679 GCF_027409825.1 Scomber japonicus
TTATTTGCTTCCTGTCGGGTCGTACCTCTGTTCTCTCTGACGGACAGCAGTGAAGCATCCTGGGAACACAGAGAGAGAACAGTCAGGAAAACACCTGTACACACACACACACACACACACACCTGTACACACACACACACACACACCTGTACACACACACACACACACCTGTACACACACACACACACACACACCTGTACACACACACACACACACACCTGTACACACACACACACACACACACACACACACACACACACCTGTACACACACACACACACACACACACACACACACACACACACACACCTGTACACACACACACACACACACACACACACACACACACCTGTACACACACACACACACACCTGTACACACACACACACACACACACCTGTACACACACACACACACACCTGTACACACACACACACACACACACCTGTACACACACACACACACACACCTGTACACACACACACACACACACACACACACACCTGTACACACACACACACACACCTGTACACACACACACACACACACACACACACACCTGTACACACACACACACACACCTGTACACACACACACACACACACACCTGTACACACACACACACACACACACACACACCTTGAGGACTTTGGGCTGCAGGCGGCAGGGGCATGCTGGGAGTTGGCTGAGAGCCGACGTTACGTCCGGCGTTTCCACGGCAGCCAACGAGCTGCAGAGCGCCTTCACTGATTGGACGAGACGCTCCACGTGCAGCGACAGCTCCACCTTCAGACAGGAAACAGGAAGCAGGAAACAGGAAGCAGGAAACAGGAAGCGTTGGAAACAGGAAGCGTTTGATCAATATTACAGGAAGTGATCAGTAAGTTGAGTCTCACCTCAGACACGAGGAAGGACTCGGCCTCGTTGTGGAAGGTGTCGAGCAGCAGAGTCAGAGCCTCTCTGTGACACACACACACACACACACACACACACACACACACACACACACACACACACACACACACACCTCGTTACACATGAACACACACACTCACCTGGACAGCAGAAGCCCCGCCCCCTTACCTGGTGACGGTCTGTTTGATTGGACGCTCCTGCAGCAGGATGCTGTGGTTCATGGAGGAAGCCGTGTCATCATCGTCTTTCTGTTCAGACAGACAGGTGAGAGACAGACAGGTGAGAGACAGACAGGTGAGGGACAGACAGGTGAGAGACAGGCAGACAGGTGAGACAGACAGACAGACAGGTGAGAGACAGACAGACAGGTGAGAGACAGACAGGTGAGAGACAGACAGGTGAGAGACAGACAGACAGGTGAGAGACAGACAGACAGGTGAGAGACAGACGGACAGACAGACAGGTGAGAGACAGACAGGTGAGAGACAGACAGACAGGTGAGAGACAGACAGGTGAGAGACAGACAGGTGAGTTACAGACAGACAGGTGAGAGACAGACAGACAGGTGAGAGACAGACAGGTGAGAGACAGACAGACAGGTGAGAGACAGACAGGTGAGAGACAGACAGGTGAGTTACAGACAGACAGGTGAGAGACAGACGGACAGACAGACAGGTGAGAGACAGACAGGTGAGTTACAGACAGACAGGTGAGAGACAGACAGACAGGTGAGAGACAGACAGGTGAGAGACAGACAGACAGGTGAGAGACAGACAGGTGAGTTACAGACAGACAGACAGACAGGTGAGTTACAGACAGACAGACAGACAGGTGAGAGACAGACAGGTGACAGACAGACAGGTGAGAGACAGACAGGTGAGAGACAGACAGGTGAGAGAGACAGACAGGTGAGAGACAGACAGACAGGTGAGAGACAGACAGGTGAGAGACAGACAGGTGAGTTACAGACAGACAGGTGAGAGACAGACAGGTGAGTTACAGACAGACAGGTGAGAGACAGACAGGTGAGAGACAGATAGACAGGTGAGAGACAGACAGACAGACAGGTGAGAGACAGACAGGTGAGAGACAGACAGGTGAGAGACAGACAGACAGGTGAGAGACAGACAGACAGGTGAGAGATAGACAGGTGAGAGACAGACAGACAGGTGAGAGACAGACAGACAGGTGAGAGACAGACAGGTGAGAGACAGACAGGTGAGTTACAGACAGACAGGTGAGAGACAGACAGGTGAGAGACAGACAGGTGAGTCACAGACAGAGAGGTGAGTTACAGTGTGTGTGTGTGTGTGTGTGTGTGTGTGTTTTTCTATCCTGGTGGGGACCGCAGCCTGTCATATTACCAACCCTGTGGGGACCGACTCCTGGTTTCCATGGTAACGAGCATTGGAATCAATAGCAGCCTCCTGATAGGCCTGGTCCCCACAAGGTTGGTTTTCCTGACTGTGTGTGAACCCCAGAGGTCACACACGGTACTGCAGTGTGGGGACCTTTTCCTGACAAAGTGTGTAAGTGTGTATATTAGCATGTTAGCTTCGTATTAGCATGTTAGCTTAGCGATTAGC
>NC_070580.1:39353679-39356179 GCF_027409825.1 Scomber japonicus
ACCGGGTCTGCAGAAACCCTCCGCTGGTTCTTGTTGCTCTTGGGTCCCGGCATGTAGGTCCTGGGGGGCACCTGAGGGGGGAGGGTCTTACTGCGAGCCACAGGCTTCCCTGATTGGTCCCCGTTGACCCGGCGCCCCCGCGGCCCCGGCTGCCCCCCCCCGTTGAGGCGGGACAGCGAGTCGTTGATGTTGTCGTAGTTCAGCTCCCCAGAGCCCACTTTGGGCCGGTCCACGTCGGGCGTGAACAGGTTGACGTCGCGGGGCATGGTGGACCCGCGGGGGGGCAAGAAGGGGGGGGTCTCCGGCCCCGGGGGGGGGGAGGGGCTGTCTGGGGGGGAGGGCGGGGGGGGTGTCGTCTGGAAGAGAAGGGAAGGCTTTCGGTCCGCCAGAGTCCCCCAGGATGTACAGAGAGTCTTTGAAGCCTCCCTGAGGGGGGGCCGCCCTGGTGGGGGGGGGGCACGGAGACTGGGACCCTCCAGGCTGGTTCAGGGAGGGGTCCGATCCAGAGAGCTCCCCCAGCAGGCCTCCTCCTGCGGGGCGGGGCCGGTCCGTGGCTCGGGTGCCGGTCTGGTCCTGCTTGAGTCTGGACAGAGCGTCGTACTCCATCTGCAGAGCTTCAGCCAGAACCAGCTCCTTCTGGCTGAGACCCAGAGACTCCAGGCAGCCCCAGCCCGCCTCGCTGCCCTCCTTCTGGGTCTGAGCCGCCGACATCACGGTGGGGGGGGGGGGGGGGGGGCGCTGGGGACAGAAAACAGTCAGAGGACCTGATGACATCATCTAGTACCGGCCAAAACCAGATCAGCTGTTAATGATGCTTTTATTCTGAAGCTTTACAAATAAAACGTTACTTCCTGTCTGAGTTCACTTCCTGTCTGAGTTCACTTCCTGACGATGACATCATCATTTTATTCAACATTAAAAGGTTTTATGCCTCTGGTTTAAACTGGGACGTCTTTGTTGGGCTGCTGGTCCCAGTTTAAGCTGCCGGTCCCAGTTTAAAGCTGCCGGTCCCAGTTTAAACTGCCGGTCCCAGTTTAAACTGCCGGTCCCAGTTTAAAGCTGCCGGTCCCTGTTTAAAGCTACCGGTCCCAGTTTAAAGCTGCCGGTCCCAGTTTAAACTGCTGGTCCCAGTTTAAAGCTGCCGGTCCCAGTTTAAAACTGCCGGTCCCAGTTTAAAGCTGCCGGTCCCAGTTTAAACTACCGGTCCCAGTTTAAAGCTGCCGGTCCCAGTTTAAAGCTGCCGGTCCCAGTTTAAACTGCCGGTCCCAGTTTAAAGCTGCCGGTCCCAGTTTAAACTACCGGTCCCAGTTTAAAGCTGCCGGTCCCAGTTTAAACTACCGGTCCCAGTTTAAAGCGCCGGTCCCAGTTTAAAGCTGCCGGTCCCAGTTTAAAGCTACCGGTCCCAGTTTAAAGCTGCCGGTCCCAGTTTAAAACTGCCGGTCCCAGTTTAAAGCTACCGGTCCCAGTTTAAAGCTGCCGGTCCCAGTTTAAAGCTACCGGTCCCAGTTTAAACTGCCGGTCCCAGTTTAAACTGCCGGTCCCAGTTTAAAGCTGCCGGTCCCAGTTTAAAGCTACCGGTCCCAGTTTAAACTGCCGGTCCCAGTTTAAACTGCCGGTCCCAGTTTAAAGCGCCGGTCCCAGTTTAAACTGCCGGTCCCAGTTTAAAGCTACCGGTCCCAGTTTAAAGCTACCGGTCCCAGTTTAAAGCTGCCGGTCCCAGTTTAAACCTGCCGGTCCCAGTTTAAAGCTACCGGTCCCAGTTTAAACTGCCGGTCCCAGTTTAAAACTGCCGGTCCCAGTTTAAAGCTACCGGTCCCAGTTTAAAGCTACCGGTCCCAGTTTAAACTGCCGGTCCCAGTTTAAAGCTGCCGGTCCCAGTTTAAAGCTACCGGTCCCAGTTTAAAGCTGCCGGTCCCAGTTTAAAGCTACCGGTCCCAGTTTAAGTTTAAAGGAAGGAAACTAAACTGTGAGGAGGTAAAAACAGCAGAGACTCGTTATCGGGGGGGGGGGGGGGGGGGGGGTGGACAAAAAAACAGGAACAGCAGACGGTAGCAGCAGCTGCTGACATCATCATCAGCGTCAGTCACTGATTGGTTGAATCTATAAAACATCGATTGTTTGTCTAATGTGGAAAATAAAGCGTCGACTCAATAAGTTCAATCATCAACAGCTCCGTCGCCATGGAGACGCGATCACATGACCACAGCCATAATGTTTATAGTGTTCGTATCAGAACGTCCTGAACTCTGACCGGCACACAGCGATCACATTTAATCATGGCGAGTCATGTGATCAGAGGCTCCGCCTGCGTCACTGTGACATCATCACATTTCACTCTATGATGTCATCAACACATTTAATACAAAACAGTTTCAATAGCGCAGAATTGTATTGTAATATCAGTAGTCAGTAGTAGTTAGCTAGCAGTAGTTAGCAGTAGTTAGTAATTAGCAGTAGTTAGTAATTAGCAGTAGTTAGCAGTAGTTAGTAGTAGCTAGCA
>NC_070580.1:39361179-39368679 GCF_027409825.1 Scomber japonicus
CTCATGACAAACAGAGCAGTACAAATGATTTTTATGAAGCTAGTAGAGTAGAATCGAGGTTTGTCCATTAAAGTCAATCAATCTTTAATTAAAGCACCAAATCACAACTAAAGTCACCTCAAGGCTCTTTACACATAGACCAGGTCTGAACCGAACTCTTTCATTTAAAGAGACCCAACAGAGTCAGAACAGTCAGCAGATCCTGGAGGTGTAACAGCACAGATGAAAGAAAGAAAAACATCTAACATTTATTTGGCAGTCGACACATATCAGTCAACGCTTGAGCTCAGAGCACAATGAAACGTGTCAGAGTGATTCAGGAGAGTTTTTATCTCTGCCAAGCATAACACCACACGCCCGGCTCAGTGTGAGCTCTCTTCCTGTTAACGTCTGACAGGAAGCAGGAATATGAGTTTATTACATTTAAAAAACTACTGATAATAATTTCCAGTGTGATTCAGAGAGGAAGGAGGAGGAGGAGGAGGAGGAGGAGGAGGAGGAGGAGGAGGAGGAGGAGGAAGAGGAGAAGGAGGAGGAGGAGGAGGAGGAGGAGGAGGAGGAGGAGGAGGAACGGTGACATCTGGTGGATTCAACCTTCATCACAGCTCAGTGAACATAAAACAACTCAAACCTGAATAAAGCTGGGTCAGGGTTAAAGCTCATTTAAAGATGATTTTCTATCATAATAAACCAACAATGAACTGAGCTGTGATGTTTTTAGTTTATTTATTTAAAAAGGGGACAGTGTTGAGAAGATTAAATATACGCTGAGAGGATGTACAGTCACATTTTTTCAAAAATGGCAACCCTTTATTTCCTATTTCACTAATTTAGAGGTACTACCTGATTGAATGTGTGCCTGTTAATGTTATACCTTTTTATATTGCATAAATAACCAGTAGTATGTGTGTTGGTAATGTTGAGCCAGGTGGGCGTGGGTGGGGGGGGTTGTTTACTGTTTATTACGTGGCACTCTGTAAAGTAATCTAATTATTTTCTTCTACATTTTTGTCAGAGTGTTTTTGTTCTGTTCTGTTTTGTATATGTAACCTATTACGTATGTGTGTGTGTGTGTGTGTGTGTGTGTGTGTGTGCGTGTGTTAAAAAGAAAAGAAAGGGCATATTGTATATCTGAAACTGAAAGTATTGTATTGTAGCTTTCAATAAAAATATTTGGCAAAAAAAAAGGAGACCGTGTACATTCATGAACATCTCAAAATGAAATGTAAATGCACCAGAATGAGCTGAAATAGTTTTCATCCGTTGTCCTTTGGCAGGAAACATGTTCTGATCATAACTGCTGAGTTTAACCCCCTGTACTAACCCTTGTCCTTCTACACTCCTGTAACACAGTCCCAGGTATGATGGACCACACATCGATCTGTCACATGACTCTCTGGTGTGATGGACCACACATCGATCTGTCACATGACTCTCTGGTGTGATGGACCACACATCGATCTGTCACATGACTCTCTGGTATGATGGACCACACATCGATCTGTCACATGACTCTCTGGTATGATGGACCACACATCGATCTGTCACATGACTCTCTGGTATGATGGACCGTACATTGAACTGTCACATGACTCTCTGGTATGATGGACCACACATCGATCTGTCACATGACTCTCTGGTATGATGGACCACACATTGATCTGTCACATGACTCTCTGGTATGATGGACCACACATTGAACTGTCACATGACTCTCTGGTATGATGGACCACACATCGATCTGTCACATGACTCTCTGGTATGATGGACCACACATTGATCTGTCACATGACTCTCTGGTATGATGGACCACACATTGAACTGTCACATGACTCTCTGGTATGATGGACCACACATTGAACTGTCACATGACTCTCTGGTGTGATGGACCACACATTGGTCTGTCACATGACTCTCTGGTATGATGGACCACACATCGATCTGTCACATGACTCTCTGGTATGATGGACCACACATTGATCTGTCACATGACTCTCTGGTATGATGGACCACACATTGAACTGTCACATGACTCTCTGGTATGATGGACCACACATTGAACTGTCACATGACTCTCTGGTGTGATGGACGGTACATCGATCTGTCACATGACTCTCTGGTATGATGGACCACACATCGATCTGTCACATGACTCTCTGGTATGATGGACCACACATTGATCTGTCACATGACTCTCTGGTGTGATGGACCACACATCGATCTGTCACATGACTCTCTGGTATGATGGACCACACATTGAACTGTCACATGACTCTCTGGTGTGATGGACCACACATTGAACTGTCACATGACTCTCTGGTGTGATGGACCACACATCGATCTGTCACATGACTCTCTGGTATGATGGACCACACATTGAACTGTCACATGACTCTCTGGTGTGATGGACCACACATTGAACTGTCACATGACTCTCTGGTATGATGGACCACACATTGAACTGTCACATGACTCTCTGGTGTGATGGACCACACATCGATCTGTCACATGACTCTCTGGTGTGATGGACCACACATCGATCTGTCACATGACTCTCTGGTGTGATGGACCACACATCGATCTGTCACATGACTCTCTGGTGTGATGGACCACACATCGATCTGTCACATGACTCTCTGGTGTGATGGACCACACATCGATCTGTCACATGACTCTCTGGTATGATGGACCACACATTGAACTGTCACATGACTCTCTGGTGTGATGGACCACACATTGAACTGTCACATGACTCTCTGGTGTGATGGACCACACATTGAACTGTCACATGACTCTCTGGTATGATGGACCACACATTGAACTGTCACATGACTCTCTGGTGTGATGGACCACACATCGATCTGTCACATGACTCTCTGGTATGATGGACCACACATTGATCTGTCACATGACTCTCTGGTATGATGGACCACACATTGAACTGTCACATGACTCTCTGGTGTGATGGACCACACATCGATCTGTCACATGACTCTCTGGTGTGATGGACCACACATCGATCTGTCACATGACTCTCTGGTGTGATGGACCGTACATCGATCTGTCACATGACTCTCTGGTGTGATGGACCACACATCGATCTGTCACATGACTCTCTGGTGTGATGGACCACACATTGATCTGTCACATGACTCTCTGGAAGCCGTGCTGAACCAGACCAGCTCAGACATTAGACATGTTTTCATTCTGGACTGGAACAGCTGAGAGACCTTTAACTTGTAGTTGGTAAATGTCATCACTGCTGCTCCTAACCCTGATCTACCTAACCCCCCAACCTCTGACCCTGATCTACCTAACCCACCAACCTCTAACCCTGATCTACCTAACCCACCAACCCCTAACCCACCAACCCCTAACCCTGATCTACCTAACCCCCCAACCTCTAACCCTGATCTACCTAACCCACCAACCTCTAACCCTGATCTACCTAACCCACCAACCCCTAACCCACCAACCCCTAACCCTGATCTACCTAACCCCCCAACCTCTAACCCTGATCTACCTAACCCACCAACCTCTAACCCTGATCTACCTAACCCACCAACCCCTAACCCACCAACCTCTAACCCTGATCTACCTAACCCACCAACCCCTAACCCCCCAACCTCTAACCCTGATCCACCTAACCCACCAACCTCTAACCCTGATCTACCTAACCCACCAACCCCTAACCCACCAACCTCTAACCCTGATCCACCTAACCCACCAACCTCTAACCCTGATCTACCTAACCCACCAACCTCTAACCTCTAACCCACCAACCTCTAACCCTGATCTACCTAACCCACCAACCTCTAACCTCTAACCCTGATCTACCTAACCCACCAACCTCTAACCTCTGACCTCTGACCTCTAACCTCTGACCTCTGACCTCTAACCACCAACACCAGCCGGACCCCCAACCTCTAACCTCTAACCTCTAACCCACCAACCTCTAACCCTGATCTACCTAACCCACCAACCTCTAACCTCTAACCCTGATCTACCTAACCCACCAACCTCTAACCTCTAACCCACCAACCTCTAACCCTGATCTACCTAACCCACCAACCTCTAACCTCTAACCCACCAACCTCTAACCCTGATCTACCTAACCCACCAACCTCTAACCTCTAACCCACCAACCTCTAACCCTGATCTACCTAACCCACCAACCTCTAACCTCTGACCTCTGACCTCTAACCTCTGACCTCTGACCTCTAACCACCAACACCAGCCGGACCCCCAACCTCTAACCTCTAACCTCTAACCCCCCAACCTCTAACCCTGATCTACCTAACCCACCAACCTCTAACCCTGATCTACCTAACCCACCAACCCCTAACCCACCAACCCCTAACCCTGATCTACCTAACCCCCCAACCTCTAACCCTGATCTACCTAACCCACCAACCCCTAACCCCCCAACCTCTAACCCTGATCCACCTAACCCACCAACCTCTAACCCTGATCTACCTAACCCACCAACCCCTAACCCACCAACCTCTAACCCTGATCCACCTAACCCACCAACCTCTAACCCTGATCTACCTAACCCACCAACCTCTAACCTCTAACCCACCAACCTCTAACCCTGATCTACCTAACCCACCAACCTCTAACCTCTAACCCTGATCTACCTAACCCACCAACCTCTAACCTCTGACCTCTGACCTCTAACCTCTGACCTCTGACCTCTAACCACCAACACCAGCCGGACCCCCAACCTCTAACCTCTAACCTCTAACCCACCAACCTCTAACCCTGATCTACCTAACCCACCAACCTCTAACCCTGATCTACCTAACCCACCAACCTCTAACCTCTAACCCACCAACCTCTAACCCTGATCTACCTAACCCACCAACCTCTAACCTCTAACCCTGATCTACCTAACCCACCAACCTCTAACCTCTAACCCACCAACCTCTAACCCTGATCTACCTAACCCACCAACCTCTAACCTCTAACCCACCAACCTCTAACCCTGATCTACCTAACCCACCAACCTCTAACCTCTAACCCACCAACCTCTAACCCTGATCTACCTAACCCACCAACCTCTAACCTCTAACCCACCAACCTCTAACCCTGATCTACCTAACCCACCAACCTCTAACCTCTAACCCTGATCTACCTAACCCACCAACCTCTAACCTCTGACCTCTAACCACCAACCTCTGACCTCTGACCTCTAACCACCAACCAGCCGGACCACCAACCTGTTCCTTGTGTATATATAATAACGTTATTTAAATGATATGTGATATCTAGGCTGCTATTCATGTTACTGATGAGGTAAAAGGTTGATGTGTGATTTTTGGGGTTTTTTTGCATCACAGAAAATTAAATATAAATAAAAACAATAAAACAGCAGAATTAATCTTTTAATCTGTCGTCATGGCAACCAACGCGATCATCACCTCATGAGTCAGATTTTAATCTTTATTAATCCTCCAGAAATAAAACATCAAACACTTTGATTCTGTTCTGAATAAACTGATTTTGTCTTTTCATTTTCAGTTTTAGACACAAATTATATTAAATATAAGTTTATTTATTTTCTCTCATTACAGCAGCAAGTTTTATGACTTCTGCCATAATCACAATAAGATTATATTAAAAATAAAAACTGACTCGATCATAATTTCATTTACAGTTATTTTTATTTTAAATCCAGTGTTTATAATAATGATATTCATTTTTCACATAATTACTATTCCATATATAATAAGTAAGATTTACACATTAAAACAAATTATCTCAAAATATAGATTTGGTAATTTGTTCATTATTATCTTTTAATCTCATATTTACAGGATTCACATTCATCAGAGTCTGAATGTGATTAAAACTTAACACTGATGTTAAAGATGAGATGAAGCTAACCTTCAGCTCTGAATCCTCAACATTAAAACAGTTTCTAAATTAAAAGTCATTAATAATCAGATAAGTTTGTTGTAATTATAATAAACTTTCCTTTTACATCAAAAATATAAAAATATACTTCCTGCTGTAAAACATGAAAAGCTGTTAATTATTAATTACCATAAAAAAATAAACTTCACATAAACACCATAAAAATGTGTTTTTACATAATTATAAAAGAAACTTCTGAATTAACCTTTAATGTTTATTTATAGCAGAGTCAGCTCATTTATTTATCATTAAAACATAAAACATTAAAACATAAAACATTAAAAACAAATCTGACAAAAACTTTTCAGGAATCGAGAGTTTAATAAAACGTTCGAGGACTCAACATTTTATTAAAGGACAAATATATAACCGCTCATAATGATGACATCATTCTTCATCACAGTTATGAGTCGTTAGCATCTGTTGCTCATCATTATGACATCATTTATAATTATGACATCATTTATAATTATGACATCATTTATAATTATGACATCATTTATAATCGTCGTGACTTCGATCTGTTAAAATCTGATTAAATTAAAGTGTTATTTAATCTGTTGAGATCCGGACTCATAACTCTGAGGATGAATCTTTATATTAATATTATTATGACTCAGCTTTGTGTAACTTATTAAATTATAACTTTTATTATAATTATAATAATTATAACTCTTTAATAACATCTGTGTGAATGATTGCTGTGTTTCCACGGCAACTGATGTCCACCAGCTGGGACAGGTCAGCTGATGTGTCCTCACATGTCCTCATCATGTCCTCAGCGTGTCTTCATCATGTCCTCATCGTGTCCTCATCATGTCCTCACATGTCCTAAGCGTGTCCTCACATGTCCTCCGCGTGTCCTCAGCGTGTCCTCGGCGTGTCCTCGGCGTGTCCTCGGCGTGTCCTCGGCGTGTCCTCGGCGTGTCCTCACATGTCCTAAGCGTGTCCTCACATGTCTTCAGCGTGTCCTCAGCGTGTTCTCACATGTCCTCCGCGTGTCCTCAGCGTGTCCTCGGCGTGTCCTCGGCGTGTCCTCACATGTCCTAAGCGTGTCCTAAGCGTGTCCTCGGCGTGTCCTCGGCGTGTCCTCACATGTCCTAAGCGTGTCCTAAGCGTGTCCTCACATGTCCTCCGCGTGTCCTCAGCGTGTCCTCACATGTCTTCAGCGTGTCCTCATCGTGTCCTAAGCGTGTCTTTACACTTCGTTCTCGTCTCTGCTTTGGACAGACGTCCGTCTCAGGTTGTCTTTCACTTTAATGAACTCCGGAGCTTTCAGGTATTCTTCATGCTGCAGCTCCTGTTGTTTCTCCAACTGTAACACACAGAGACTCTTCATCATCATCATCATCACCATCATCATCATCATCACCATCACCATCATCACCACCATCATCATCATCACCATCATCACCATCACCACCATCATCATCATCATCATCATCACCACCACCATCACCATCATCACCACCATCATCATCATCACCACCATCATCATCATCATCATCATCACCACCACCATCACCATCATCACCACCATCACCACCATCATCATCACCACCATCATCATCATCATCATCA
>NC_070580.1:39376179-39401179 GCF_027409825.1 Scomber japonicus
GCACCTCCTCTCTGCTCCTCCTGTCTGCTCCTCCTCTCTGCACCACCTCCTCCCTGCACCTCCTCTCTGCTCCTCCTCTCTGCACCTCCTCCTGTCTACACCTCCTCCTCTCTGCACCTCCTCTCCTCTCTGCACCTCCTCCTCTCTGCACCTCCTCCTCCTGCACCACCTCCTGTCTGCACCTCCTCCTCCTGCACCTCCTCCTCTCTGCTCCTCCTCCTCTCTGCACCTCCTCTCTGCACCTCCTCCTGTCTGCACCTCCTCCTGTCTGCACCTCCTCCTGTCTGCACCTCCTCCTGTCTTCAGCTGTCACAGGTCATCATATAGAAGCAGTAACATGGAGGCAGCATCAGTGAGGAATATAGGTATCACTATTTCAGAGGTAGAATATTCAAAGTTAAATGTTATCATGTAAACGGTGAAACAGGAAGTTGAACAGGAAGTTGAACAGGAAGTTGTCTTTCTGCTCCACCTTGACGTAGACGCTCTGTGATGTGGAGGCGTCCAATCAGAGCAGCCGATCAGACAGAGAGCTTGTTATATAAATATTATCTCACGTTCAGAAGGAAGCAGAGAGACTGTAAACTACTGATCAGCTGACTGATCAGCTGACTGATCAGCTGACTGGTCACATGATGCTCGTCTCACAGCTGCTGAACACATCAGCTCACACGCAGCCGTCTGATTGGTCAACAGATCATAAAGGTGATAAATAAATAAAATCATCAGTCTGTATTTGGGACGTCAGCTGATTGTAATGATGATGTCATCAGCTGAATGTAATGATGATGTCATCAGCTGATTGTAATGATGATGTCATCAGCAGCTTCCAGGACTCATGATGGCAAATAATCAGCTGTGAGACATCAGCAGAGACATCAGCTGTGAGACATCAGCTCTGAGACATCCTCAGAGACATCAGCTGTGAGACATCAGCTCTGAGACATCCTCAGAGACATCAGCTCTGAGACATCCTCAGAGACATCAGCTGTGAGACATCCTCAGAGACATCAGCTGTGAGACAGACATCAGCTGTGAGACAGACATCAGCTGTGAGACGTCCTCAGAGACATCAGCTGTGAGACAGACATCAGCTGTGAGACAGACATCAGCTGTGAGACATCAGCTGTGAGACAGACATCAGCTGTGAGACAGACATCAGCTGTGAGACATCCTCAGAGACATCAGCTGTGAGACAGACATCAGCTGTGAGACAGACATCAGCTGTGAGACGTCCTCAGGGACATCAGCTGTGAGACATCCTCAGAGACATCAGCTGTGAGACATCAGCTGTGAGACGTCCTCAGAGACATCAGCTGTGAGACATCAGCTGTGAGACATCAGCTGTGAGACGTCCTCAGAGACATCAGCTGTGAGACATCAGCTGTGAGACGTCCTCAGAGACATCAGCTGTGAGACATCAGCTGTGAGACATCAGCTGTGAGACGTCCTCAGGGACAGACAGCTGCAGGTGAACTTTGCTCCAGTGGGTTTGTGGACTTTGATATTGATTCAGGAGCGTGATGAACAGGAAGTGTAAACTGAAGCTTTGTTGGTTTATCGACTGACTTCATGTTTGTTCTTCCAGTAAAACGCTGACAGTCTGTCCAGCTCCGATCGTCCCAACGTCCAGAGACTGTCAAATGTCCTCAGGATAAAGACCCTGAGAGCTGGAGCAGACCAGGACCAGCTGGACCACAGAGTACTGGATCAGGACTTCCTGTCACTTTAACAGCAGCATCATTTATCAGCGTTTAGCTCGAACATGAACACATGAATTATTTATGAGCCTGTAAACCTGAGCGGCTCAAATCTGAACGAGTCATTGAGCTTTAACATCCCAACACACTCAGTCAGCTGACACCTCGTCTCCACGGCAACAACACATCTGATTGTCTCTGAGTGAAGTAATCTGTCATTATTCAGGCTCACCAGACTTCACCATGCTGCTCCTCTGATCCATGTCCTGGTCCTGGTTCAGGTCCTGGTCCTGGTTCAGGTCCTGGTCCTGGTCCTGGTCCTGGTCCTGGTCCTGGTCCTGGTTCAGGTCCTGGTTCAGGTCCTGGTTCAGGTCTCAGTGAGAGTCAGTCTGCATGTTCTCCTCACTGAGCTCAGTGTAAAACAACAGTCACATGATCCTTTGCTCCACCTCCTCTGCTCCTCCTCTTCCTCCTCTGCTCCTCCTCCTCTGCTCCTCCTCTTCCTCCTCTGCTCCTCCTCCTCCTCCAGCTCCTCCTCCACCTCTCCTCCTCCTCCTCCTCCTCCTCTGCTCCTCCTCCTCCTCCTCTGCTCCTCCTCCTCCTCCTCTTCCTCCTCTGCTCCTCCTCCTCCTCCTCTGCTCCTCCTCCTCCTCCTCCAGCTCCTCTTCTCTTGTGAGTTCAGCAGGTTTCTGGTCATTCTGACTCAAAGCTCTTCAACTCTAAGTGTTTCATTCACACTGAAAACAGGAGCAGCTCATCAGGAAGAGATTCACACACCGTTGGCATAGCAACGGAGCAGTTTGGGGTTCAGTATTTTGCCCAAGGACACCTCAACATGTGGACTGGAGGAATCAAACCACCCATCTTCTGATTGGTGGACGAGCTGCTTGATGTTGTTCCTCCTGACCTCACGGTGGCGCTGCGGTCACAGAGCAGCAGAACGGGTTCAAACATCCGTCCTTCATATTGATTATTGATTATTGAACGGAGCTGGACTCTAGACCCAGACCGATATATGGGTCAGCTGATACTGACCAGTCACAGATGGTATCAGTGAACATGTGGTCCGATATGTGCCGATCGTTTCTTAATTCAAATGTTATAAATGTATATGTTTACTGTGCTGCCATAAAGTTTATTAAACTGTAAAATATTCATTGCTTTACAGGCATTGTGTGTTTATCTACAGAACACATGACATAATAAAACCTCATTAAACTACAGAAACTATTGTTGACTGAAGCTTGTCTCGTATTATTCAACCTCCAGCTTCACTACTCTGTGGAGCTTCCTTCAGCTTTTAAAGTCTCTCATCTCAATCTGTCTTCATGATGATAACCCTAACCCAGCTCAGTGAGGTTTAAATCTGGTGACTGAGACTCCATGTTTGGTAGAGGACACAGACCTCCATGTTTGGTAGAGAGGACACAGACCTCCATGTTTGGTAGAGGACACAGACCTCCATGTTTGGTAGAGAGGACACAGACCTCCATGTTTGGTAGAGAGGACAGACCTCCATGTTTGGTAGAGGACACAGACCTCCATGTTTGGTAGAGAGGACAGACCTCCATGTTTGGTAGAGGACACAGACCTCCATGTTTGGTAGAGGACACAGACCTCCATGTTTGGTAGAGGACACAGACCTCCATGTTTGGTAGAGAGGACACAGACCTCCATGTTTGGTAGAGAGGACACAGACCTCCATGTTTGGTAGAGAGGACACAGACCTCCATGTTTGGTAGAGGACACAGACCTCCATGTTTGGTAGAGAGGACACAGACCTCCATGTTTGGTAGAGAGGACACAGACCTCCATGTTTGGTAGAGGACACAGACCTCCATGTTTGGTAGAGAGGACACAGACCTCCATGTTTGGTAGAGGACACAGACCTCCATGTTTGGTAGAGAGGACACAGACCTCCATGTTTGGTAGAGGACACAGACCTCCATGTTTGGTAGAGAGGACAGACCTCCATGTTTGGTAGAGGACACAGACCTCCATGTTTGGTAGAGAGGACAGACCTCCATGTTTGGTAGAGAGGACACAGACCTCCATGTTTGGTAGAGGACACAGACCTCCATGTTTGGTAGAGAGGACCCAGACCTCCATGTTTGGTAGAGGACCCAGACCTCCATGTTTGGTAGAGAGGACACAGACCTCCATGTTTGGTAGAGGACACAGACCTCCATGTTTGGTAGAGAGGACACAGACCTCCATGTTTGGTAGAGAGGACACAGACCTCCATGTTTGGTAGAGAGGACACAGACCTCCATGTTTGGTAGAGAGGACAGACCTCCATGTTTGGTAGAGAGGACACAGACCTCCATGTTTGGTAGAGAGGACACAGACATCCATGTTTGGTAGAGAGGACACAGACCTCCATGTTTGGTAGAGAGGACACAGACCTCCATGTTTGGTAGAGAGGACACAGACCTCCATGTTTGGTAGAGAGGACACAGACTTCCATGTTTGGTAGAGGACACAGACCTCCATGTTTGGTAGAGAGGACAGAGACCTCCATGTTTGGTAGAGAGGACAGAGACCTCCATGTTTGGTAGAGAGGACACAGACCTCCATGTTTGGTAGAGAGGACACAGACCTCCATGTTTGGATGTTTGGTAGAGGACACAGACCTCCATGTTTGGTAGAGAGGACACAGACTTCCATGTTTGGTAGAGGACACAGACCTCCATGTTTGGTAGAGAGGACACAGACCTCCATGTTTGGTAGAGGACACAGACCTCCATGTTTGGTAGAGGACACAGACCTCCATGTTTGGTAGAGGACACAGACCTCCATGTTTGGTAGAGGACACAGACCTCCATGTTTGGTAGAGGACACAGACCTCCATGTTTGGTAGAGGACACAGACCTCCATGTTTGGTAGAGAGGACAGACCTCCATGAGTCCTCTGAACGTTAGATGTCTTGAAACACAAAGCTCTTCAGGTGATGAAATAATGTCTCAGTTTTTATAGAAGCTCCTTCGTCTTTCTCAGGATTGTAACTCAGGTTGAATCTTCATGGCTGGAGTTTATTTATGTTTCAGCTCCACTTTAAGCCATAAAAACAACAATATGATATAATGGTTGAATAATTATGACACGGCTATATTAATAAAATATACCGTTACACACAAATACTACATCATTCATTTAGCATTAAAGAATTCATCCAGAGCAGAATCCTTAAAATCTTTGGGGGGGTTGAATACATATAGCAAAAAATTAAAATCAATATAATAAAATAAAATTTAAAAAAAACATACAGACAGTTAAAGTGCTGGCAAACAATATACTATCGACTGTATGTTCAAAAAAACCCAAAACAAACAAAAACAAAGCTGCCATACACGTTCTAACATCTAAGAGTCAATCCCCCCCCCCCAACCCCCCCACCCTAAATCAAACACATTCACACACTCAGGTCCAGATCCCTGCATGTCCACGAGGCCTCCACACACTCTTATTTCATCCTCAGCCCAAAGCCACAGACATCATCACATATCGGCTCCTAACTGACTAAAAACAAAACCAAACCAAATATAACGCAAAAAATCCTTCCTTCCCTCCCTGGTGAGTCATCTGCCCCCCCCCTTTCATAGGCAAGATTCTTAACAGCTATGATAGCTTCTGCCCCATAAGACCAACAGGATGCTCTAGTTGTATCTATCAGGAGGAGCCACCAATGATCTGATGACAGAGTGAGTGGAGTTTCAACCGTTAAGTTTTCATGTGTGAGACTGAGAACCCTTATTAACCCTTATTAACCTTACTAATGCTTATCATTCAGCAAACACAGGACAGCAGGGAACCTCCTTATTAAGAACTTTAGATCAGGACTCAGTGACTTGTATGTACTCCCAGACCATGTGTGAAGGTGCCTGAGCAAGCTTATGCACATAATCAGCAGAAGGTTGATGATTGACTTCATGTGTGTTTAAGTTTAGGAGTCAAATATTCTCTCTGAACAAGTTTTAGATGATTTGATGATTTGGGTTTTTTGAGGCTGAGTGATTTTATTCCAAACTGTTTCCCTGATATGACTTAATGTTTCTGATATAACTGTAAATATATTCTGCACATATAATATAATCAGCCAATATGTTATTATATATATCAGCATCGGCCCAGTTCCTCATATTTAGCTGTTATTATAGATCAATATTAACAGCTTCAGTACGACTTACTCTGGAGGACGGTCCATTGATTGATCAGTGTACTGAGTACTGATCGTTATTCCCTGAACCCCAAACACTCACCAGACTCTGCTGACAGATAAAAGTCATGTGATCATGTGACTGACCTCGGCTGTGTTTCCCGTTCTTCACACTCGGCGGCTTGGACGGCGGCTCGCGGCTGATGTTGTACGCTTTCTGCAGGAGAAGAAGAACATGATGATGTTTAAAGATCAGAGATAATAAGAGTTGGTAAGATGATGAATCCATAAACCAGTTAAACTAGATTTAAAAGCAGCATCAGGTTAAAACAGCAGCAGATAAATTCAGACCTCCGCAGCAAGACATCATGGAGGTTACACCTCAACATCATTAATATATTAATACAAGATTTACATTTAGTACTTTTGTTGCTTTTATATCATTTAAATGACATTTAAACCATTTTTTTAACCAAAAGTCAGACTGAATGCTCCTGAAAATGTCATATATATATATTCTCTCTAAATGGATTAAAAGCAGAAATTTGATGTGTGAAGTTATTCATACGTTTATTTTCACATTTTAACCCTTTAAATTTAAACTGAACCTCATGGAGACATATAAACCTCTGCAGAAGAACATCAGTATAAACAGGTCATTATATTTCTTTACTGTCAGTGAGCTGAAACTATAGTTGTATAATTTGTCTCGTGGTTTTTTTCACTGAGAAGAAGAAAAGTTAAAACTTTTATTTCTTTATTTTACTGAAACCTGTTTTCTGTCTCTGAGTTAAGAGAAACTTTCCTGAATGAAACAAACATCAACAAAAAACAGCACATACAATTCAGTCTATCAGGTTCTCACCCCCCCCCTTCTCCCCCCTCCCCCCCCCCTCCTCCCCCCTCTCCTGATTGGACGGCGTCCTCTCTCTGTCTGAATGGACTTTGTGTTGGTTGCTAGGAGACTCATCAGGCTTCAACATGGTGACAAGGCGCTCAGTGTCTCACAGCCCCCCCCCCTCCCCTCCCTCCCTAAGCATTAATGAGGGGGGGGTCAGGGGGGTCGGGGGGGGGGGGGGGGGGTTTACTGCCGGATAAAGGCTGATCCTGAATGATCCTTTTCTTCTAAATTGGCTTCTTCTCCCCCATCTTCATCATCCTCATCATCTTCATCATCTTCATCATCTTCATCATGTTTAACTTTATATCAGAACAAAGTTCAGAACTAAACGTTTAATCAGAGCAACATGCTGATAATAAAATATTAATGTTATTAAAATGTAAAAAGTACCATCAGTGTAATGTCTTTATTTCATGTTTAATATTCTCAGATCAGCTCATTCAGTCACTGATAGAAATAAAAACTAAAACTGTAAATTATCTTTGGTCTTTATTTTATTTATTTTTATATATTCTGATGTTTTTAGTCTCAAACATGAATAACTAATTTATAATAATAATGTTTTTACTTGTAATGACCTTTAATGTGAAGTTGCTGGTTGATACGAACACTAACTAACACTGCCTCCTGCTGGACGACCCGCCACATCACACGCTGGGGTTTACTTCCTGACAGCTGATGACTCCTTCACAATAAAGGTCTCAGTGTTTCCCATCACAGCTGATGACTCCTTCACAATAAAGGTCTCAGTGTTTCCCATCACAGCTGATGACTCCTTCACAATAAAGGTCTCAGTGTTTCCCATCACAGCTGATGTCTCCTTCACAATAAAGGTCTCAGTGTTTCCCATCACAGCTGATGACTCCTTCACAATAAAGGTCTCAGTGTTTCCCATCACAGCTGATGTCTCCTTCACAATAAAGGTCTCAGTGTTTCCCATCACAGCTGATGTCTCCTTCACAATAAAGGTCTCAGTGTTTCCCATCACAGCTGATGTCTCCTTCACAATAAAGGTCTCAGTGTTTCCCATCACAGCTGATGTCTCCTTCACAATAAAGGTCTCAGTGTTTCCCATCACAGCTGATGTCTCCTTCACAATAAAGGTCTCAGTGTTTCCCGTCCCAGCTGAATACTGGACTGTGATTGGCTTGTGAGCAGCTTCTTGCTCCCGTTGGTATTTTTAGCTGCAGGGATTTAAAGCCTTAATCTGCGTCTGTGGTCCAAGTCTGGTTTACTGATGATCCACATCAACACAGACCTGCAGGTGATCCACATCAACACAGACCTGCAGGTGATCCACATCAACACAGACCTGCAGGCTCCTGATGATCCACATCAACACAGACCTGCAGGTGATCCACATCAACACAGACCTGCAGGCTACTGATGATCCACATCAACACAGACCTGCAGGTGATCCACATCAACACAGACCTGCTGGTGATCCACATCAACACAGACCTGCAGGTGATCCACATCAACACAGACCTGCAGGTGATCCACATCAACACAGACCTGCAGGCTCCTGATGATCCACATCAACACAGACCTGCAGGTGATCCACATCAACTCAGACCTGCAGGCTACTGATGATCCACATCAACACAGACCTGCAGGTGATCCACATCAACACAGACCTGCAGGCGATCCACATCAACACAGACCTGCAGGTGATCCACATCAACTCAGACCTGCAGGCTACTGGTGATCCACATCAACACAGACCTGCAGGCGATCCACATCAACACAGACCTGCAGGTGATCCACATCAACACAGACCTGCAGGTGATCCACATCAACACAGACCTGCAGGTGATCCACATCAACACAGACCTGCAGGTGATCCACATCAACACAGACCTGCAGGTGATCCACATCAACACAGACCTGCAGGTGATCCACATCAACACAGACCTGCAGGTGATCCACATCAACACAGACCTGCAGGTGATCCACATCAACACAGACCTGCAGGTGATCCACATCAACACAGACCTGCAGGCTCCTGGTGATCCACATCAACACAGACCTGCAGGCTACTGATGATCCACATCAACTCAGACCTGCAGGTGATCCACATCAACACAGACCTGCAGGTGATCCACATCAACACAGACCTGCAGATGATCCACATCAACACAGACCTGCAGGTGATCCACATCAACACAGACCTGCAGGCTACTGATGATCCACATCAACACAGACCTGCAGGCTACTGATGATCCACATCAACACAGACCTGCAGATGATCCACATCAACACAGACCTGCAGATGATCCACATCAACTCAGACCTGCAGGCTACTGATGATCCACATCAACACAGACCTGCAGGCTACTGATGATCCACATCAACACAGACCTGCAGATGATCCACATCAACACAGACCTGCAGGTGATCCACATCAACACAGACCTGCAGGTGATCCACATCAACACAGACCTGCAGGCTACTGATGATCCACATCAACACAGACCTGCAGGCTACTGATGATCCACATCAACACAGACCTGCAGGCTACTGATGATCCACATCAACACAGACCTGCAGGCTACTGATGATCCACATCAACTCAGACCTGCAGGCTACTGATGATCCACATCAACACAGACCTGCAGACTACTGGTGATCCACATCAACTCAGACCTGCAGGCTACTGGTGATCCACATCAACACAGACCTGCAGGTGATCCACATCAACACAGACCTGCAGGCTACTGGTGATCCACATCAACACAGACCTGCAGGTGATCCACATCAACTCAGACCTGCAGGCTACTGGTGATCCACATCAACACAGACCTGCAGGCTACTGGTGATCCACATCAACACAGACCTGCAGGTGATCCACATCAACACAGACCTGCAGGTGATCCACATCAACACAGACCTGCAGATGATCCACATCAACACAGACCTGCAGGTGATCCACATCAACACAGACCTGCAGGTGATCCACATCAACACAGACCTGCAGGTGATCCACATCAACACAGACCTGCAGGCTACTGATGATCCACATCAACTCAGACCTGCAGGTGATCCACATCAACACAGACCTGCAGGCTACTGATGATCCACATCAACACAGACCTGCAGGTGATCCACATCAACTCAGACCTGCAGGCTACTGGTGATCCACATCAACACAGACCTGCAGGCTACTGATGATCCACATCAACACAGACCTGCAGGTGATCCACATCAACACAGACCTGCAGGTGATCCACATCAACACAGACCTGCAGGCTACTGATGATCCACATCAACACAGACCTGCAGGCTACTGATGATCCACATCAACACAGACCTGCAGACTACTGGTGATCCACATCAGCACAGACCTGCAGGCTACTGATGATCCACATCAACACAGACCTGCAGATGATCCACATCAACACAGACCTGCAGGTGATCCACATCAACACAGACCTGCAGGTGATCCACATCAACTCAGACCTGCAGGTGATCCACATCAACACAGACCTGCAGACTACTGATGATCCACATCAACACAGACCTGCAGGTGATCCACATCAACACAGACCTGCAGGCTACTGATGATCCACATCAACTCAGACCTGCAGGTGATCCACATCAACACAGACCTGCAGGTGATCCACATCAACACAGACCTGCAGGCTACTGATGATCCACATCAACACAGACCTGCAGGTGATCCACATCAACACAGACCTGCAGGCTACTGATGATCCACATCAACACAGACCTGCAGGTGATCCACATCAACACAGACCTGCAGGCTACTGATGATCCACATCAACTCAGACCTGCAGGTGATCCACATCAACTCAGACCTGCAGGCTACTGATGATCCACATCAACACAGACCTGCAGGTGATCCACATCAACTCAGACCTGCAGGCTACTGATGATCCACATCAACTCAGACCTGCAGGCTACTGATGATCCACATCAACACAGACCTGCAGACTACTGGTGATCCACATCAACACAGACCTGCAGACTACTGGTGATCCACATCAACACAGACCTGCAGGCTACTGATGATCCACATCAACACAGACCTGCAGACTACTGGTGATCCACATCAACACAGACCTGCAGACTACAGGTGATCCACATCAACACAGACCTGCAGACTACTGATGATCCACATCAACTCAGACCTGCAGGCTACTGATGATCCACATCAACACAGACCTGCAGGTGATCCACATCAACACAGACCTGCAGGTGATCCACATCAACTCAGACCTGCAGGCTACTGATGATCCACATCAACACAGACCTGCAGGCTACTGGTGATCCACATCAGCACAGACCTGCAGGCTACTGGTGATCCACATCAACACAGACCTGCAGGCTACTGGTGATCCACATCAGCACAGACCTGCAGGCTACTGATGATCCACATCAGCACAGACCTGCAGGCTACTGATGATCCACATCAACACAGACCTGCAGGTGATCCACATCAACACAGACCTGCAGGCTACTGATGATCCACATCAACACAGACCTGCAGGCTACTGGTGATCCACATCAACTCAGACCTGCAGGCTACTGGTGATCCACATCAACTCAGACCTGCAGGCTACTGGTGATCCACATCAACTCAGACCTGCAGGCTACTGGTGATCCACATCAACACAGACCTGCAGGCTACTGGTGATCCACATCAGCACAGACCTGCAGGCTACTGGTGATCCACATCAACTCAGACCTGCAGGCTACTGGTGATCCACATCAACACAGACCTGCAGGCTACTGGTGATCCACATCAGCACAGACCTGCAGGCTACTGGTGATCCACATCAACTCAGACCTGCAGGTTGAACTGTGTGAAAACAGTGTCAGACTGTGCTGTCTGACACAGAGAGTGTCAGAAGTCTCCACATTTTAATATCTGGGTCACTGATGTTAGTCTCCATGAGGTTCAGTTTAAATTTAAAGGGTTAAAATATGAAAATAAACGTATGAATAACTTCACACATTCTTTTTTTGTGGACCCAGCATCAAATTTCTGCTTTTAATCCATTTAGAGAGAATATATTAGAGGATTATGGTAAAAATGTCTAAGTGGTGTAACCATAAAAACTTTGTATAATAAATATATATACACATTTTAACCCTTTAAATTCCAACTAAACCACACTGACCCCCCCCCCCACTACCCCTAACTCTACCCCCCCCCCCCCCAGTAACTCAACAACGTGATCTGACAGCTGCTTATGTGATGCCAGCTGATTTTATACAGAGGTCAACACAGATCATGACCTTTGACCTTTAAGACTGCTTTATGAAACACTTCTTCAGCTTCTGTGTGTCGGACAGTTTGGATTATTTATTATTATTTATTATTATCTCTTTTTATTTCATTCATATTATTCATCAGTCTGTTAAACAGCTGTTTGTGTTTTTGTGTCCGTTATGAAAATCTAAACATGGCTTCAGGCGTCTCCACCTGCTGCTCCACATCCACTAAAAATAAACTAATGAGTCGACATCACAGCCAACTGATCTGCTCTGCACCCCCACACCCTGCCGTCAGCTGTTAGTCACCATGGTAACACACACACCCCAACACTCCCACCTCAACAGGCGCGGCGCAGCTCATAGCTCAAATATTTGTCAAAGTTCGGCGCGCTCTGGTTCAGCAGAACCTCGGAGGCTGTTTGACGACAAGCTGCCTCCATCAGGCCTCCATCAGGCCTCCATCAGACCTTCATCAGGCCTCCATCAGGCCTCCATCAGGCCTCCATCAGGCTTCCATCAGGCCTCCATCAAGCTTTCATCAGACCTCCATCAGACCTCCATCAGGCCTCCATCAGGCCCCCATCAGGCCTCCATCAAGCTTTCATCAGACCTCCATCAGACCTCCATCAGACCTCCATCAGGCCTCCATCAGGCCTCCATCAGGCCTCCATCAGGCCCCCATCAGACCTCCATCAAGCTTCCATCAGACCTCCATCAGGTCTCCATCAGGCCTCCATCAGGCCCCCATCAGGCCTCCATCAGGCTTCCATCAGGCCTCCATCAGGCTTCCATCAGGTCTCCATCAGGCCTCCATCATCAGGCCTCCATCAGACCTCCATCAAGCTTCCATCAGACCTCCATCAGGCCTCCATCAGGCCCCCATCAGGCCTCCATCAGGTCTCCATCAGGCTTCCATCAGGCCTCCATCAGGCCCCCATCAGGCCTCCATCAGGCCTCCATCAGGCTTCCATCAGGTCTCCATCAGGCCTCCATCAGGCCTCCATCAGGCTTCCATCAGGTCTCCATCATCAGGCCTCCATCAGGCCTCCATCAGACATCCATCAGGCCTCCATCAGACCTACTAATACTGATGTAGAATAATAAACCTCATATCTGCTGCAAACCAACAGATCCAGATGTTAGACAGGAAGACATGGAGACATTTAAAAGTTGTGACTGTTCATTCGATGAATTCGTGGGGTAGCAGATGCGCTGCAGGTTTGGTTTGTTAGCTCAGATGAGCAGAGGAGAGATTAATGTGGAAGGTTTGGTTACATTGACAAAGTATTGTGAAATCCTGCAGCAGAAGACAGACACAGAGATCATCAACCTCCAGCTTCATGTGTGCTGAGTGAAATCATTAAATTAGATTCCTGTAATCACAGACTGCAGCTACGATGGTACGATACGATCAGAGACGTTTTCTGGCCGAAGTTCATTTGACAAAGTGTTGAATTAAGACGACAGATCTGAAAATTATACAACTTAATGAGACACATACGTCGTCTGGATAATAAGAAACAGCTTTTCAGTTCCAGCTCGACTCGACTCGACTCAGGTTTCCCTCTGTTTCCATCCGCGATAGTACCTGGTACCTGGTACCTGGTACGAGCCGATACTCAATGTGACGTCATCAGACTGCCGGCCTCTGATTGGTCAGAGAGTCACAGAGAGTCATGAGTCGTCCCACACAAGAATCAAAGCCGGCATTTTTAAATCCCAACAACAGCGTTACAGAGATTGGTTTCTCTTCTCTTGCTTTGTGTGAGACAGAAAGACACATACAGCAGCAGGAAGGAAGGAAGGAAGGGAGGAAGGAAGGAAGGGAGGAAGGAAGGAAGGGAGTGTGTGAGACAGAAAGACACATACAGCAGCAGGAAGGAAGGAAGGAAGGAAGGAAAGGAAGGAAGGGAGGAAGGAAGGAAGGAAGGGAGTGTGAGACAGAAAGACACATACAGCAGCGAGTACACCATCGCCTCCATGTCCTCCATTGGTTATGTGTTTGTGTCGTCACGGCAGTTTAACGCAGCGTTGCTATGACGACCCCGCTCACGTTGAGGAGGAAGTATGGAAAAGGTTCCTGGAACCGAGTCGAGCCGAGCTAGAACTGTGTAGTGGAAAAGCTCCGTAACTCTCCATGACCCAGAAAACTGAGGAACTGTTAGACGGCAACAACTGACTTACACTGAATGATTGTAGAAGACCGTTATACAGGACTAGAGCAGACCAGAGATCAGTGACAGAGAAAACCAAAACAAGCCCGAACCATCACAAAGCTCACCTAGAATCTCACATAAGAAACCCTGAAGGGGGTGCAGACCTGTTTCAGGGACTTTCCCCCTCCGACCAACAGAGACCCAGACTACCTAAACCCTGTCATAGAGCAACAGGCCCAAATACCAGGACCGGACTCTCACAGTCCTCCTCCTTCAGCCGTCATACAGCCTGCAGAGCTACCTGCTTGTAACAGCAGGAGGAGTACGGGAGGGGTTGACTTTACGCTACAGCTGCACACGACCAGGTACTACTACTTTACTGTAGTAGAGTTAGAGGTACTTGTACTTTACTGTAGTACAGTTAGAGGTACTAGTACTATACTGTAGTACTGTTAGAGGTACTAGTACTTTACTGTAGTAGAGTTAGAGGTACTAGTACTTTACTGTAGTACAGTTTGAGGTACTTGTACTTTACTGTAGTACAGTTAGAGATACTAGTACTCTACTGTAGTACTGTTAGAGGTACTAGTACTTTACTGTAGTACAGTTACAGGTACTACTACTTTACTGTAGTACAGTCTGAGGTACTAGTACTTTACTGTAGTACAGTTAGAGGTACTAGTACTTTACTGTAGTACAGTTACAGGTACTACTACTTTACTGTAGTACAGTCTGAGGTACTAGTACTTTACTGTAGTACAGTTAGAGATACTAGTACTCTACTGTAGTACTGTTAGAGGTACTACTACTTTACTGTAGTACAGTCTGAGGTACTAGTACTTTACTGTAGTACAGTTAGAGGTACTAGTACTTTACTGTAGTACAGTTAGAGGTACTAGTACTTTACTAGGTAAATTCATTATTATTAATAATCTCACCAGCAGTCTGACATTTATCAGCTGTTGCTCTCAGGATGAACTACGCTGACTTTGATTATCTGGGTTTTAGGTGCTGTTAGCTGTTAGCTGTTAGCTGTTAGCATGTCTGGTCAGAAACTCACAATTATTTATTTTATTAATTTACTGTAAAATCTCACAACATGAAAAATATGCATCAGACTTTCTCAGAGTCCAACGTGACGTCTTGATTTGTGTGAGTTCACACAGAAACTTGATCAACATTATGAATCAGCTGATCATGTGATAGAGTGATCTGGGAGGGTTAGGGTTAGAGCAGGCTGCAGGTTCCTGCTGGTCGACACATGAGAAGCCATCATTGTTCTGAGATAAAGACAAAGTGCTGTTTGACTGACCTTCTTCCCATAAGCAGCTCCCATTCTTCACCTCTCTGCAGCAGGTTCACTCAGGATTTATACTTTTCTTTCCTCCTCTTCTTTTTTCCCAGCAGCCTCCTGGCCCTGCTCCCCCTCCCTCCCCCTGCTTGGCCTGGCAGCAGGGAACTGGGGTCGGTTAACCCACCAAACTCTGAGGAAGCTTCATACTGAGACACCAAACCACCACGAACCAGAGACCAGAGACCAGACCAGAGACCAGAGAGGAAACAGTCCGGGTGTTGGAGAGAGAATGCTGGTTAGAGAGCAGCAGGAGGAGGAGGAGGAGGAGGAGGAGGAGGAGGTGTCTCAGCCACCTGTTACTGCCTGACTCTCAGCTGTGAAGAGTTAAGGTGATCTGACTGGATTAATGTAATTAGAGGTGACAAGAAGAGAGCATGAGGCTCAATCTGGTTTCTTTATATGTTCTTACTTATTTTCTTATTGTCAATAAATCTCAGTGTGTTTGTTATAAATGTAAAACAACGTTAATATAAAGTCAGGAGTTTGAGAATCCAGAAGTAACTGAGCAGATATTTAGAGGTACTAGTCGTGCTGCTCTGTGCTTCTTCACTTGGGTCGATATAACAACACAGAGTCTGAGGTCATATCAGTGCCACAATAATACATCCTGTGTTCTGTGTTACTGTATTACAGCATTTTATAATCAGGATTAAATACTGAAGGAATGATGATGATGAAAAGTTTAAAAAGCTGAAAATTACATCCTCCAAGTAGCTGTGATGAATCTGATTGGCTGACACACGAGCCAGCTGCACCAGTCGTGTGTGATACAGAAATTTAACTGATTTATAAAAAAAAGTATTGATTTATTTAACTTAACGAATTAAATGTTTTCCTCCTAAAGAAGGAGGCTAGGGTCAGGCTAACCCTTTATTAACCAAAGATTATTGATAAAACATTCAAAATTGATAAAATGGTAAAGTATAGTTTAACTGTATTAAATTATTATTTTCCATCTCACCCAGAACACTTTGCCCAGGCAAACACATACTTACAGATTAAAAAACAGCTTTTATGCTAAAGCCATAAAGCCATTAAACTGCAGTACATAACGGCTTTTTTTTAAAGTAATTATTTATTTATTATTGTTTCGGCACTTTTCAGGATCTCAGTTTCGTTGTCCAATGATAATAAAGACTTTCTATTCTATTCTATAGTGTATTCTGTCATTATAGCATTACTAGTGTATTATAATATGTATTACCAGTATATTACATTATTAGGGCCAGAGCTGACCAGCATGCATGGGGGGGGGGGGGGGGCGAGGGCCCGTTCACCGCTGCCTGCAGCTTTAATTATTATTATTATCATTACTAGTTTATTTCATTAGTACAAACAACAGTTGTAATAACAGCTGGAGTTAATTTAACAGCATGAACCTAACCCCCCTAACCCCCTAACCCTTTACTGCAGCTTGTGGCTCAGTGTCTCCATCTAGTGGCCGAACATAGTAACACCTCCACCTAACCCTAACCCTCATATTACCTGCAACATGAACTGTGGAGGGTTAAAAATACACTACTGATCACACTGACTCTGTGTGTGTGCGTGTGTGTGTGTATGTGTCTGTGTCTGTGTGTGTGTGTGAGTGTTGTGTGTGTGTGTCTGTGTCTGTGTCTGTGTGTGTGTGTGAGTGTTGTGTGTGTGTGTGTGTGTGTGTGTGTTGTGTGTGTGTGTGTGTTTTATTTGGAATATTTTAGGAAAGAGATACAAATGCAGTTTTTGAGCAATTGTTTTTTCTTGCTGTCCCTTTGCCTGATGGAGAAGCTCTGGTCTGATTAGATGAACATGTTAATGTGTTGGGTAACACCAACCCTTCCTGTCACAGGTTGTTAGAGAGGACGACTGCTGACATGATTTAGTAGCATCAATAAATAGTTTCTGTAGTTTAATGAGGTTTTATTATGTCATGTGTTCTGTAGATAAAGACACAATGCCTGTAAAGCAATGAAGATTTTACAGTTTAATAAACTTTATGGCAGCACAGTAAACATATACATTTATAACATTTGAATTAAGAAACAATCGGCACATATCGGACCACATATTCGCTGATACCATCTGTGACTGGTCAATATCAGCTGACCCATATATCGGTCTGGGTCTAGAGTCCAGCTCCGTTCAATAATCAATAATCAATATGAAGGACGGATGTTTGAACCCGTTCTGCTGCTCTGTGACCGCAGCGCCACCGTGAGGTCAGGAGGAACAACATCAAGCAGCTCGTCCACCAATCAGAAGATGGGTGGTTTGATTCCTCCAGTCCACATGTTGAAGTGTCCTTGGGCAAAATAACTTCACTTTTTATTGATTTTCACACAGTGATTTTCAAGTCATACACGTCATCATCATAATCACTGCTGTGTTTCACTGTCACAGAGACCTTCGGTGGAGGAATCTTCAGTGGGAGTTCGTCCCCAGTGTAAATGAATGGAAACAGTGTGTCAGTGAAAGTGTGTGTGAAGGTGTGTATGTGTGTGTTAGTATCAGGATCAGAGAACGACAGATTTCCTCTGTTCCAGTCCAGATTCACTCTGATCCTCTGGAGCTTCTTCTTCACTGGGAGATCGGTGGGGGGAGCTGGTGGTGACCATGCTGAGTATTTATTATTATAGAACCATATTGTCCATAATCCAGACAGTATGCTTCCCTTCCTCTGAACAGACTCTGATAAGACACCCAGTTTCCAGTATGTATTGTCTCCAAACTCGACATCCCAGCTGTGAGTCCCTGAGTTAAAGCCCTCAGAGCCCAGGACAATGGAATAATAATCAAACCTCTCTGGATTATCAGGAAGCTGCTGTGTCTCTCCTCCTCGTCTCATGCTAGTCAGATCTTCAGACAGGATGAGATCTGGATGAGCAGTGTTTGGATCCAGAATGACAGGAGTGTAGGAGACCATCTCCTTCATGTTGTTCCAGATGTTGAAGGCCAGGTTGCCCAGGTGTTTGGCCTGGTCTATCAGAGCTCCTGAGGGCAGCTGTGGATCATCCAGCAGGGGGCAGCGCTGGACTCTTTCCACTGCAGCCTTGTAGTTGTTCAGGAATGAGACGTCTTCAGCTCTCAGCTCCTCCTCTGTGGCTCTGACTGTGTGTGAAAGAGCTGCTATCTCTCTGCTCAGAGCCTCCATCTTCTCCTTCATCATCTGACTCTTCTGCTCATCTTCCTCCCTCAGAGCAGCCATCCTGGCCTCCTCTTCCTCTTCTAGAAACTGGTGAAGCTTCTTAAACTGCTCCTTAATCTGCCTCTCTGTGTGTTGGGCCTGGACCTTAATGTGTTTTGCTGTTTGATCAAACTTCACTTTAACTTCTTCACAAACCTTTAACTTCTTCTTTAAGGGCTTCAGAGTTTCCTCAAGTTCCTTCTTGTGTTGTGGTGCAGCTTCATCGATGGGTCTGAATCTGTGGTTGGTGTGTTTTTCTGAATCTCTGCAGATGAGACACACTGGTTGCTGATGGTCCAGACAGAAGAGTTTGAGTTTCTCAGAGTGCAGACTGCAGAGAGCCTCTGAAGCTCTCTGATCTCTGTCCTGTAAGAAGGACTTACACAGGTTCTTTAACACCAGGTTACAAGGTGGATTTGCCTTTGAAGATTTTCTATTACAAACTGGACACTCATGTGTTGGTTTCTGTCTCCACCAGATCTTCAGACAGTCTTTACAGAAGCTGTGGCTACATGACAGAACAACAGGATCTCTAAAGACCTCATGACAGACCGGACAGCAGAGATCCTTCTCTGATCTGGAAGACATTTAGTCTCTGAGTGAAGCTGAAAACACAGCAGACAGAAAATACAGTCAGTCATGGCTCCCCTCCCTCCTCCACAGTGGCGGCTGGCCAATGGTACCATCCAGGTGAAGTCCTCCAACAGGCTCTGGGACGGTTTGCAGCTGAATGTGAAGCGGTGGGGATGAGAGTCAGCACCTCCACAACTGAGGCCATGGTACTCTGCTGGAACAAGGTGGACTGCCCCCTCGGGGGGGGGGTACTGCCCCAAGTGGACCAGTTTAAGTATCTGGGGGTCTTGTTCACAGTGAGGGTCAGATGGAGTGTGAGGTTGACAGGTGGATGTTCTAAGTGCAATAGTGTAATACTGGATTCTCTTAAGGAACACACTCACACACTCACACACACACTCTCTCTCTCTCTCTCTCTCTCTCTCTCTCACTCTCTCTCTCTCTCTCTCTCTCTCTCTATCTCACACACACCGGACCGGGAGCTCACCTTGTTCTCCGTCTTGTTGCTGCCGACAATAAAGAATCACAACAGGTCATATGACCCTGCTGATCACATGACCACTCCTCCCGGCAGTCACATGACTAACCCCCCCCCCACACACACACACACACACACACCAGGAAACGGATCAGCTGATCTGGACTCAGCTGTTTTATATATAACAGTAAATGTGAGTCTGATCATTGCTGCTTGTTTTTATTTTCAGGGTTCTTCGTTCCTCTCCTGCTCAGTGTGAGAACATGAGAACCCTTTAACACTCAGTATGAGAACATGAGAACACTTTAACACTCAGTGTGAGAACATGAGCTCACTCAGTGTGAGAACATGAGAACCCTTTAACTCCTCTCAGTATTCACTACATCATGTTTTATTCATGAGAACATTTTAAACTGCTGCTTTGATCTCATCGATCAGCAGAGAGCCAATAATCTGTTTTACTCTTTAGGGTTCCAGCAGTGATTTGGGGTTAGGGTTCCAGCAGTGATGTGGGGTTAGGGTTCCAGCAGTGATTTGGGGTTAGGGTTCCAGCAGTGATGTGGGGTTAGGGTTCCAGCAGTGATGTGGGGTTAGGGTTCCAGAGGCTCTGGTCTGATTAGATGAACATGTTAATGTGTTGGGTAACACTAACCCTTCCTGTCACAGGTTGTTAGAGAGGACGACTGCTGACATGATTCAGTAGCATCAATAAATAGTTTCTGTAGTTTAATGAGGTTTTATTATGTCATGTGTTCTGTAGATAAACACACAATGCCTGTAAAGCAATGAAGGAATATTTTACAATTTAATAAACTTTATGGCAGCACAGTAAACATATACATTTATAACATTTGAATTAAGAAACAATCGGCACATATCGGACCACATGTTCACTGATACCATCTGTGACTGGTCAGTATCAGCTGACCCATATATCGGTCTGGGTCTAGAGTCCAGCTCCGTTCAATAATCAGTAATCAACATGAAGGACGGATGTTTGAACCCGTTCTGCTGCTCTGTGACCGCAGCGCCACCGTGAGGTCAGGAGGAACAACATCAAGCAGCTCGTCCACCAATCAGAAGATGGGTGGTTTGATTCCTCCAGTCCACGTGTTGAAGTGTCCTTGGGCAAAATAACTTCACTTTTTATTGATTTTCACAAAGTTTTCCACTTGAAAGAATCACATTAGGTTAAACAAACATCCAGCAAACATCAGCTGCATTTACATGTCATACACATCATTATCATAATCACTGCTGTGTTTCAGTGTCACAGAGACGTCCAGTGGAGGAATCTTCAGTGGGAGTTCGTCCCCAGTGTAAATGAATGGAAACAGTGTGTCAGTGAAAGTGTGTGTGAAGGTGTGTATGTGTGTGTTAGTATCAGGATCAGAGAACGACAGATATCCTCTCTTCCAGTCCAGATTCACTCTGATCCTCTGGAGCTTCATGACTGGATGAACAGTGGAGGAAGATGATGGTGACACTACTGAGTATTTTTCATTATAGAAACCTATTCTCCATAATCCAGACTGTATGCGTCCCTTCCTCTGAACAGACTCTGATAACACACCCAGTCTCCAGAATGTACTGTCTCCAACGTCGACATCCCAGCTGTGTGTCCCTGAGTTAAAGCCCTCAGAGCCCAGGACAGACATGTAATCTTGAATCCTCTCTGGATTATCAGGAAGCTGCTGTCCTTCTTCATATCTCACACTGGTCAGATCTTCAGACAGGATGAGTTTAGTATGAGCAGTGTTTGGATCCAGAATGACAGGAGTGTAGGAGACCATCTCCTTCATGTTGTTCCAGATGTTGAAGGCCAGGTTGCCCAGGTGTTTGGCCTGGTCTATCAGAGCTCCTGAGGGCAGCTGTGGATCATCCAGCAGGGGGCAGCGCTGGACTCTTTCCACTGCAGCCTTGTAGTTTTTCAGGAATGAGACGTCTTCAGCTCTCAGCTCCTCCTCTGTGGCTCTGACTGTGTGTGAAAGAGCTGCTATCTCTCTGCTCAGAGCCTCCATCTTCTCCTTCATCATCTGACTCTTCTGCTCCTCTTCCTCCCTCAGAGCAGCCATCCTGGCCTCCTCTTTCTCTTCTAGAAACTGGTGAAGCTTCTTAAACTGCTCCTTAATCTGCCTCTCTGTGTGTTGGGCCTGGACCTTAATGTGTTTTGCTGTTTGATCAAACTTCACTTTAACTTCTTCACAAACCTTTAACTTCTCCTTTAAGGGCTTCAGAGTTTCCTCAAGTTCCTTCTTGTGTTGTTGTGCAGCTTCATCGATGGGTCTGAATCTGTGGTTGGTGTGTTTTTCTGAATCTCTGCAGACGAGACACACTGGCTGCTGATGGTCCAGACAGAAGAGTTTGAGCTTCTCAGAGTGCAGACTGCAGAGAGCCTCTGAAGCTCTCTGATCTCTGTCCTGTAAGAAGGACTCACACAGGTTTTTTAACGCCAGGTTACGAGGTGGATTCATTGAAGATCTTTTCTTACAAACTGGACACTCATGTGTTGGTTTCTCTCTCCACCAGCTCTTCAGACAGTCTTTACAGAAGCTGTGGCTACATGACAGAACAACAGGATCTCTAAAGACCTCATGACAGACCGGACAGCAGAGATCCTCCTCTGATCTGGAAGCCATTTAGTCTCTGAGTGAAGTTGAAAACACAGCAGACAGAAAGTACAGTCAGTCATGGCTCCCCTCCCTCCTCTACAGTGGCGGCTGGCCAATGGTACCATCCTTACTGATGGAAGGATGGCATCTTTAGTTTTTCCCTTCAAAATAATCCTTAAAACTAAATAATTGCTGCTTGTTCTACAGGTGAATGTGTTTGAAATTATCAAGAATGAGCCATATATAACATATAAACCATTATTTAGAGGGTAATTTACCCTCTTTCCCTGAGAACTAGTTCTGTTCTCATTGAGAAAAACTTCATACAGAACATTTCTGACTTTAACAGATTTAGTTTAATTTCCCTGAGTCAAGCTTCATTAAAAAACAAGACTAAAGTCATTGAGAAGTTTATCACTCAGGAAGACAGAAGAGCAAAGTTCATGTACAAATAAGAACACACACACACACACACACACACACACACACACACACACACACACACACACACACACACACACATATACACACAGTCATAAATGCTGATTAGACTCAGATTGGTACATTTTATGTTCATATGACATTCATTTTTTTCGTCTGTAGTTATTTTTAGTTACCGAAAGTTTCGGCACAAACAGCCTCACCTAGAATATCTTTCACCAGCTAACGCTGCTCCTCTACTAACTTCACTGACATTTACTTTCAATGTGACTCCAGTTTTTAGTCAAACTCACCTTCAGTGTGTGGAGAGTCAGCAGGTTGAAGCAGCAGAGTTCTAGTCTTCCACTTTTCTCTCCTGTAGCTGTACTCACTCAGAGGAAGTTGTTAGTTTGGTCTGAAGGTGAATCTGATGCTCTGTTTTTCAGTCTGTGTGTCTCTTTAGAGACCAACAATAAACTGTTTCCTGGTTTGTCTCAGGTGAGTCAGGTGAGGGGCGGAGCTTTGTCAGATCTCTTCTGATAAATGTTGTAGCTTCACAGTAACACAGGGTATGATTCACTCCAAAGTTCAAAGCCACATCAACCACCAGTTGTAAAGATGAATGATTAACAGGTTTAATAGGATCTGATGTTGTGAGGTCACCCTCATACAGTTTGGGGACCTCAGAATCACCTCTCTGCTGTTTACGGTTGATGTTGTTCTGTTGGACTCTACAGGTGAAGTCTGGACTCTACAGGTGAAGTCCTCCAACAGGCTCTGGGACGGTTTGCAGCTGAATGTGAAGCGGTGGGGATGAGAGTCAGCACCTCCACAACTGAGGCCATGGTGCTCTGCTGGAACAAGGTGGACTGCCCCTTCAGGGTTGGGGGGGGGTTACTGCCCCAAGCGGAGCAGTTTAAGTATTTGGGGGTCTTGTTCACAGTGAGGGTAAGATGGAGCGTGAGGTTGACAGGTGGATGTTCTAAGTGCAATAGTGTAATACTGGATTCTCTTAAGTGTGTTTTTTACGTTGTTCTGATGAAGGATTTATATTATTCTTTTTTCCACACATCTTGTTACATTTTTTATATTTAACATATATTTGTAGATGGGGGGTGCGGGGAGCGCTTGAGGGGGGTTTCGTCAAAGGCGTCATATAAGCTAGAACCCCCACTGGCTACAACTGCGTGGAGGACAAAATTGTAAAGTCTGCTAAGATCAGACTTGCGACCACATTGAGTAGTCCGTATGGTCATCTGATCCAGTTAGTGAACCAACAAACCTGAGATGTGCCTTGATGGATAAAGCTTGAAAACACTAATTGGACACCCCAGAAATGACTCTATCATTTTAGATGCCACTCTCTCTGCTTCTCATTATAACAAACTTACATCACTAACATTCCTGTTCTCACTAACTGCTGAGCCAAGATAGTGTTGACCACAACCCAGGTGGTTATTGAACTGCCCAGATGTTACAAACCTGAATGAACTGACTAATGGACGCAGGTGCAATCCTGAGACCAAGAGTGGGGGGGGGGGGTGTTGGGTCTCACAGGCTGACCACATGTTTAAAGACTCTAACAAAGGGACTCCTTAAGAAAACTAACCTTCCCATATTCCTTGATTGTTCTCAGTCAGGTGTGAACTCCACCCATAGACCCAGATTAACAAAGACAGAGTCCCCCCTCCTCTTTCTCCATCACTGCTGCTGAGAGTAGCAGGACTTGCTCTTCATCTCCAGCTGCTGCAGGATCAGATCAGCTCTCCTCATGTGTGTCCTGCTCACAGCACACACACACAGACCTGAACAAGCAGCGACATGAGAGCCTGCTTAGGATTCAGCAACAAAGGCAAGTTAGCATCGAGCAGCTAACTTTCACAAGCAGCCTCCTCAGAAACCCGGACCCTCTGATCTACAAAATAGCTGGCATCATTCAGACTCAGAGCCAGACTCTTCTCAGCCTGACTCAACCACAGATTCACCAGCTGAGCAGCAACACGTAGTGGGTATAGCATATAACAGTACATGGCTAAAGCACAGGACTACTTCATTTAATCTATGTATAGAGTTGATTTAAGATTGTTCATTGAGTGCTATTGTTCTGGTGTCTGTGCATAGCTAGCCATGCTGCTAAGTAGATATTAGCATGCTTCACGTGTTACATCCAGTAACGAGGCCTTGCATGCAGCTAACATCTTAATCTGGCACCTTTATCCTTCATCAGTTGGCCTCAAACACAGATT
>NC_070580.1:39406179-39423679 GCF_027409825.1 Scomber japonicus
CCCGTCCCCTCAGACCAGACCTTCTCGTGTGCTCTCCTCTGTTCTGGATCGTGGGGGTGCAGCACCCGGAGCCGGCAGACCTCACACAGGTCGCCATGGAGATAGGTGCAGTTGTCTTCATAGTAACAGTGTCCGGCGGCGGCGTAGGGACACAGCTGGGGGGGGACGCCCACCGGGGGGACGCCCACCGGGGGGACGCCCACCGGGGGGACGCCCACCGGGGGGGGGGGCTGTGGACAGAGACAGCAGTCAGTAACCAGCCTGGGATTGGTCGGCTGAAAAGGACTCTAGAGAGCCACCAGCCAATCAGGACGCTTCCTGAGGCTCACCTTGGTCCTGCGCCGAGGCGTCCAATCCCGTCCTGATGGCGTCGACGTAGGAATGAGGCGCCGCTGCTGTGACCTCTGACCCCAAACTGTCTGCTGCTCCACCAAACATCTCGTCTACACCCAGACCTGAGAGACAGACAGGTGGAGAGACAGACAGACAGGTGGAGAGACAGACAGACAGGTGGAGAGACAGACAGGTGGAGAGACAGACAGACAGGTGGAGAGACAGACAGGTGGAGAGAGAGACAAACAGGTAGAGAGACAGACAGACAGGTGGAGAGACAGACAGACAGGTGGAGAGAGAGACGGACAGGTGGAGAGAGAGACAGAGAGACAGGTGGAGAGACAGACAGACAGACAGACAGGTGGAGAGAGAGACAGACAGGTGGAGAGACAGACAGACAGACAAGTGGAGAGAGAGACAGACAAACAGACAGACAGGTGGAGAGAGAGACAGACAGGTGGAGAGAGAGACAGACAGGTGGAGAGAGAGACAGACAGGTGAGATAACAGATTATATTTCTAATTAAATGTTTGTTCAGTGATTTAAGTGTGTGTATGTGTGTGTATGTGTGTGTGTATGTGTGTGTGTATGTGTGTGTGAGTGTGTGTGTGTGTATGTATGTGTGTGTGTGTGTATGTATGTGTGTGTGTGTGTGTGTGTGTGTGTGCATGTGTGTGTGTGTGTGTGTGTGTCCTCACCTCGGTCTCTCAGGACCAGCGTCTTCCTGCCTCCAGCTCGGACAGAAGCTCCTCCCCCAGCTCCTCCACCTGCTCCTCCACCTGCTCCTCCTCCAGCTCCTCCACCTGCCTGCTCATCTGAAGCTCCTCCCCCTCCTCTGGATGAAGGTTTGATGTGGTCGTACCTGCACACAGAGGACACACCTGTCTACCTGCACACAGAGGACACACCTGTCTACCTGCACCCAGAGGACACACCTGACTACCTGCACCCAGAGGACACACCTGTCCACCTGCACCCAGAGGACACACCTGACTACCTGCACCCAGAGGACACACCTGACTACCTGCACCCAGAGGACACACCTGTCTACCTGCACACAGAGGACACACCTGTCTACCTGCACCCAGAGGACACACCTGACTACCTGCACCCAGAGGACACACCTGTCTACCTGCACACAGAGGACACACCTGACTACCTGCACACAGAGGACACACCTGTCTACCTGCACCCAGAGGACACACCTGACTACCTGCACCCAGAGGACACACCTGTCTACCTGCACACAGAGGACACACCTGACTACCTGCACCCAGAGGACACACCTGACTACCTGCACCCAGAGGACACACCTGACTACCTGCACACAGAGGACACACCTGTCTACCTGCACACAGGAAGAGATTAGTCTGCTGACAGTAATCCCTGAACATGCCTGTCTCAGGTGGGTTATCTGTCTCAGGTGAGTTATCTGTCTCAGGTGGGTTATCTGTCTCAGGTGAGTTACCTGTCTCAGGTGAGTTATCTGTCTCAGGTGAGTTATCTGTCTCAGGTGGGTTACCTGTCTCAGGTGAGTTACCTGTCTCAGGTGAGTTACCTGTCTCAGGTGGGTTACCTGTCTCAGGTGGGTTATCTGTCTCAGGTGGGTTATCTGTCTCAGGTGAGTTACCTGTCTCAGGTGGGTTACCTGTCTCAGGTGAGTTACGTGTCTCAGGTGGGTTACGTGTCTCAGGTGGGTTACCTGTCTCAGGTGGGTTACGTGTCTCAGGTGGGTTACGTGTCTCAGGTGGGTTACCTGTCTCAGGTGGGTTACGTGTCTCAGGTGGGTTATCTGTCTCAGGTGGGTTACCTGTCTCAGGTGGGTTATCTGTCTCAGGTGGGTTATCTGTCTCAGGTGAGTTATCTGTCTCAGGTGGGTTACCTGTCTCAGGTGAGTTATCTGTCTCAGGTGGGTTACCTGTCTCAGGTGAGTTAGGGGTCTCAGGTGGGTTAGGGGTCTCAGGTGGGTTACCTGTCTCAGGTGGGTTACCTGTCTCAGGTGGGTTACCTGTCTCAGGTGAGTTACCTGTCTCAGGTGGGTTACCTGTCTCAGGTGGGTTAGGGGTCTCAAGTGGGTTACCTGTCTCAGGTGGGTTAGGGGTCTCAGGTGGGTTAGGGTCTCAGGTGGGTTATCTGTCTCAGGTGGGTTATCTGTCTCAGGTGGGTTATCTGTCTCAGGTGGGTTAGGGGTCTCAGGTGAGTTACCTGTCTCAGGTGGGTTACCTGTCTCAGGTGAGTTACCTGTCTCAGGTGGGTTACCTGTCTCAGGTGGGTTAGGGGTCTCAGGTGGGTTACCTGTCTCAGGTGGGTTAGGGGTCTCAGGTGGGTTAGGGTCTCAGGTGGGTTAGGGTCTCAGGTGGGTTAGGGTCTGGGGGGGGGGGGGTCTCAGGTGGGTTAGGGTCTGGGGGGGGGTTAGGGTCTCAGGTGGGTTAGGGTCTCAGGTGGGTTAGGGTCTCGGGGGGGTTAGGGTCTCGGGGGGGGGGGGTTAGGGTCTGAGGTGGGTTAGGGGTCCCGGGGGGGGGGGGGGGGGGGGGTTAGGGTCTGAGGGGGGTTACCTGCAGCGCTCCCCGTAGGCACAGACTCCTCTCTGGTAGAACTTGCAGATGGTGGAGGGTTTACTGGTCGTCGGGTCGTGAGAGAACATGCAGCGGCTTCCCTCCCTGCACACGCCATGCAGGAAGTACCTGCAACACACACACACACACACGTTACACACACGTTACACACACACACACACCTGTTACACACACACCTGTTACACACACACCTGTTACACACCTGCAACACACACACACACACACACGTTACACATCTGTTACACACACACACACACACCTGTTACACACACACACCTGTTACACACACGTTACACACACACACCTGTTACACACACACACCTGTTACACACACACACACCTGTTACACACACGTTACACACACACACACCTGTTACACACACGTTACACACACGTTACACACACACACACCTGTTACACACACCTGTTACACACACACCTGTTACACACACACCTGTTACACACCTGTTACACACACACCTGTTACACACCTGTTACACACACACCTGTTACACACCTGTTACACACACACCTGTTACACACACACCTGTTACACACACACACCTGTTACACACCTGTTACACACACACCTGTTACACACCTGTTACACACACACCTGTTACACACACACACCTGTTACACACCTGTTACACACCTGTTACACACACACACACACACACACACACACACACACACACACACACACACACCTGTTACACACCTGCAACACACACACACACACTTGTTACACACAAACTGCATAGCAAACACACACTCATCACCATGGCAACAAGACATCCTGCTCTGTGATAGAATGGCACCTCAAACTGTTTATTAAACTGCAGGTAGCCATGGCAACAAGACCGGTCACTCTCAGAGACCTGCTCCAGGACCTCAGAGACCTGCTCCAGGACCACAGAGACCTGCTCCAGGACCTCAGAGACCTGCTCCAGGACCTCAAGGACCTGCTCCAGGACCTCAGAGACCTGCTCCAGGACCTCAGAGACCTGCTCCAGGACCACAGAGACCTGCTCCAGGACCTCAGAGACCTGCTCCAGGACCTCAGAGACCTGCTCCAGGACCTCAGAGACCTGCTCCAGGACCTCAGAGACCTGCTCCAGGACCACAGAGACCTGCTCCAGGACCTCAGAGACCTGCTCCAGGACCTCAGAGACCTGCTCCAGGACCACAAGGACCTGCTCCAGGACCTCAGTGACCTGCTCCAGGACCTCAGTGACCTGCTCCAGGACCTCAGAGACCTGCTCCAGGACCCCAAGGACCTGCTCCAGGACCTCAGTGACCTGCTCCAGGACCTCAGTGACCTGCTCCAGGACCTCAGAGACCTGCTCCAGGACCTCAGTGACCTGCTCCAGGACCTCAGTGACCTGCTCCAGGACCTCAGAGACCTGCTCCAGGACCACAAGGACCTGCTCTAGGACCTCAGAGACCTGCTCCAGGACCACAAGGACCTGCTCCAGGACCTCAGAGACCTGCTCCAGGACTTCAGAGACCTGCTCCAGGACCCCAAGGACCTGCTCCAGGACCTCAGTGACCTGCTCCAGGACCACAGTGACCTGCTCCAGGACCTCAGTGACCTGCTCCAGGACCTCAGAGACCTGCTCTAGGACCTCAGAGACCTGCTCCAGGACCCCAAGGACCTGCTCCAGGACCACAGAGACCTGCTCCAAGACCCCAAGGACCTGCTCCAGGACCTCAGTGACCTGCTCCAGGACCCCAAGGACCTGCTCCAGGACCACAGAGACCTGCTCCAGGACCTCAGAGACCTGCTCCAGGACCACAGAGACCTGCTCCAGGACCTCAGAGACCTGCTCCAGGACCCCAAGGACCTGCTCCAGGACCTCAGTGACCTGCTCCAGGACCTCAGAGACCTGCTCCAGGACCCCAAGGACCTGCTCCAGGACCTCAGAGACCTGCTCCAGGACCCCAAGGACCTGCTCCAGGACCTCAGAGACCTGCTCCAGGACCTCAGAAACCTGCTCCAGGACCTCAGAGACCTGCTCCAGGACCTCAGAGACCTGCTCCAGGACCTCAGAGACCTGCTCCAGAAGCTCAGAGACCTACTCCAGGACCTCAAGGCCCTGCTCCAGGACCTCAAGGATGTGTGACGTCAGAGTCACGTGCTCAGGTGTGTTTACCTGCACGGGGCTGACGGGACATCACAGCGTGTGCGGCAGGTTTAAACTTCAAGTGATGACGAAACAGAAGCTAACGGCTAACGGCTAAATGCTAAAAACATTAGCACGAAACTGACGCCTGCGCAGTGGTCAGAGTGATCTCAGACAGCGCGCGGGACAGACAGATGAGGGACACACAGGTGAGGGACACACAGGTGAGGGACAGACAGGTGAAGGGCTCGCGCTCACCTGCAGGTCACCTGTTTGGTGCTCATCGTCCTCGCGCAGCTTCGGCTGGTCCAGCTTCCAAGTTGTCCTGTCGGTGTCCCGCTTAAACCGCTCCGACTGACTCACAGCCTCAGCACGAAGGTTCCGCTGAGCTCCTGTTTACCGGCGGAGCTGAAAGCGCCCCCTGCTGGCCGGAGTCTGAACAACAGCAGCTAATAAAATCAAGAGAAATAAAGTTTATAAATATGTATATATAATGCATATTTCCATTTAAATACTGAATATCTTTCTGAACATGTTCATGATGGTCAAATATAAATATGAGCTTTCACAGATGTTCAGTTTACTGTCAAGAAACAGAAAATATTCACTTTAAGAAGCTGAAACAGAAAATGCTGCTGGTTCATTTAATCCAACAAACCGTTCACTGTCCTGCCTTCATTGGAGGCTCCGCCCCCACCTGTCACCTGCTCCACTTCCTGTCTACCTGTCTGTCTGTCTACCTGTCTGTCTGTCACTTCCTGTCTACCTGTCTACCTGTCTGTCTACCTGTCTACCTGTCTGTCTACCTGTCTGTCTGTGTATCTACCTGTCTGTCTGTCACTTCCTGTCTGTCTACCTGTCTGTCTACCTGTCTGTCTACCTGTCTGTGTGTCTGTCTACCTGTCTACCTGTCTGTGTGTCTACCTGTCTGTCTACCTGTCTGTCTACCTGTGGACCGTCATGGAGCTCAGAGACCTGTTGCGGTTCAGTCACTGCGGTCGGACCGTCTACAGACTGGAGGAACCGGCTGCGTGTTCCGGGCTCCGGTGTCCGGTGTGCGGGCAGCTGGTCCGGTTCGGCCTGGCCGAGGCTCCGGTCCGGATCCGGTGTCCATTCAGAAACGGACACCGCGCGAGCTGCTGCTTCCTCATGACGTCACAGCAGGGAGCGGCGAGCTTCAGGTAAAATAAACTTTAATGTTTTATTTCTTACAGGATGAAATTTAACCTTCATCACACCTGAGCCAGCCAATCAGGCTCCACAAACTCTGCTTTACACTCAATACTAATATTATATATATATATATATATATATATAATATTACTCTTATAAATAATGTGAGGACTAGTTTATCCTCCTGTGATCATGCACATGAACACATTGTGGGACTAATAAAGGAACATCTGATCTGATCTTAACACAGTGACACAGTGATTTGCGTCTTCAGCTGTACACCGTTACCATAGAAACCTCCACAACATGTTTGTTAACTCATGTTTGTATTAGTTTAGTATCAGACAGGAAGTTGATCAGCTGTTTGTCTCCACAGAGAAGAAGACCAGTCTGAGCTTCATGTGGGCGTCTCCAACTCTGCAGGTAACAGCATCTACTCATGATGTCATCACAGGTGTGCTATGATGTCATTACAGCTGTGCTATGATGTCATTACAGCTGTGCTATGATGTCATTACAGGTGTGCTATGATGTCATTACAGCTGTGCTATGATGTCATTACAGCTGTGCTATGATGTCATCACAGGTGTGTTATTACAGCTGTGCTATGATGTCATCACAGGTGTGTTATTACAGCTGTGCTATGATGTCATCACAGGTGTGTTATGATGTCATTACAGCTGTGCTATGATGTCATTACAGGTCTGCTATGATGTCATCACAGGTGTGTTATGATGTCATTACAGCTGTGCTATGATGTCATTACAGGTCTGCTATGATGTCATCACAGGTGTGTTATTACAGCTGTGCTATGATGTCATCACAGGTGTGTTATTACAGGTGTGTTATGATGTCATTACAGGTGTGTTATTACAGCTGTGCTATGATGTCATCACAGGTGTGTTATTACAGGTGTGTTATGATGTCATTACAGGTGTGTTATGATGTCATTATAGCTGTGCTATGATGTCATCACAGGTGTGTTATTACAGGTGTGTTATGATGTCATTACAGGTGTGTTATGATGTCATTACAGGTGTGCTATGATGTCATTACAGGTGTGCTATGATGTCATTACAGGTGTGTTATGATGTCATTACAGGTGTGCTATGATGTCATTACAGGTGTGCTATGATGTCATTACAGGTGTGTTATGATGTCATTACAGGTGTGTTATGATGTCATTACAGGTGTGCTATGATGTCATTACAGGTGTGCTATGATGTCATTACAGGTGTGTTATGATGTCATTACAGGTGTGTTATGATGTCATTACAGGTGTGGTGTTCAGCTACACAGAGGGGGGGGTGACCTGTCAGCAGCAGGGATGGGAGCAGAGCATCATCATCCCTCTGGTTGCTCCTGGCAACCACATCCTCAGCTTCACGCCTCAGTGGGACAAACACCTGGAGACGTTCGCTCAGCTGGACACCTGGACACCAGACAGGTGCTTCTCTCTGACCCGTCTGTCTCTGACCTGTCTCTCTCTGACCTGTCTGTCTCTCTCTGACCCGTCTGTCTGTCTCTGACCTGTCTGTCTCTGACCTGCCTGTCTCTCTCTGACCTGTCTGTCTCTCTCTCTGACCTGTCTGTCTCTGACCTGTCTGTCTCTCTCTGACCCGTCTGTCTGTCTCTGACCTGTCTGTCTCTCTCTGACCTGTCTGTCTCTGACCTGTCTGTCTCTCTCTGACCCGTCTGTCTGTCTCTGACCTGTCTGTCTCTCTCTGACCTGTCTCTCTCTGACCTGTCTGTCTCTCTCTCTCTCTCTGACCTGTCTGTCTGTCTCTGACCTGTCTGTCTCTGACCTGTCTGTCTCTCTATAACCTGTCTGTCTGTCTCTGACCTGTCTGTCTCTGACCTGTCTGTCTCTCTCTAACCTGTCTGTCTGTCTCTGACCTGTCTGTCTCTCTCTGACCCGTCTGTCTCTCTCTGACCTGTCTCTCTCTGACCTGTCTGTCTCTCTCTGACCTGTCTCTCTCTGACCTGTCTGTCTCTGACCTGTCTCTCTCTGACCTGTCTGTCTCTCTCTGACCTGTCTGTCTCTCTCTGACCTGTCTGTCTCTCTCTGACCCGTCTGTCTCTGACCTGTCTGTCTCTGACCTGTCTGTCTCTGACCTGTCTGTCTCTCTCTCTCTGACCTGTCTGTCTCTGACCTGTCTGTCTCTGACCTGTCTGTCTCTCTCTGACCTGTCTGTCTGTCTCTGACCCGTCTCTCTCTGACCTGTCTCTCTCTGACCTGTCTCTCTCTCTCTCTGACCTGTCTGTCTGTCTCTGACCTGTCTCTCTCTCTCTCTCTGACCTGTCTCTCTCTCTCTCTGACCTGTCTGTCTCTCTCTCTGACCTTTCTGTCTCTGACCTGTCTCTCTCTCTCTCTGACCTGTCTCTCTCTGACCTGTCTGTCTCTCTCTCTGACCTTTCTGTCTCTGACCTGTCTCTCTCTGACCTGTCTCTCTCTCTCTCTGACCTGTCTATCTCTCTCTCTGACCTGTCTGTCTCTCTCTGACCTGTCTCTCTCTCTGACCTGTCTCTCTCTGACTTGTCTGTCTCTGACCTGTCTGTCTCTCTCTGACCTGTCTCTCTCTGACCTGTCTGTCTCTGACCTGTCTGTCTCTCTCTCTGACCTGTCTGTCTCTCTCTGACCTGTCTCTCTCTGACCTGTCTCTCTCTGACCTGTCTGTCTCTCTCTGACCTGTCTGTCTCTCTCTGACCTGTCCGCAGGTTTAATGAGGAGAGGGAGTTCGGCTCTTGTTGCTATGGTTTCGCTCTGGGCTTCATTAACCATCTGATGAGGTCACAGGGACAACAGCCAATCAGCAGAGAGCATTTCACAGCTCAGTTTGTGCTGCCGAGGATGGAGACGACCTCCAGATACCTGTCTGTGTACCAGCACGTCTGTCGCCATGGTTACCACAGCACATAGCTGTCTGTGTACCAGCACGTCTGTCGCCATGGATACCACAGCACATAGCTGTCTGTGTACCAGCACGTCTGTCGCCATGGATACCACAGCACATAGCTGTCTGTGTACCAGCACGTCTGTCGCCATGGTTACCACAGCACATAGCTGTCTGTGTACCAGCACGTCTGTCGCCATGGTTACCACAGCACATAGCTGTCTGTGTACCAGCACGTGTGTCGCCATGGATACCACAGCAGATAGCTGTCTGTGTACCAGCACGTCTGTCGCCATGGATACCACAGCAGCGACTGATGTTTATGATTGGCTGCATTTAAAGAAACAAATTAATATTCGTGAAATCAGTTATTAATAATATAATATTGTTTTGTATTTAATTAAGAAATGCAAAATGATTTTAGGATGTTTTCTATAATTTATTTATTAACCGTGTAACAAAGTGATGAATCAGCTGATGTCTGCGTCACATGATCAAACGTCACTGTGAAAAATAAAAGTCTGAAATATTTTCACTAGAACATGAAAATAAAACTTCAGTTTCCATGACGACGAGAACAGGTGAGCCGGGGGTCACATGACAGGGGCTGCAACCTGATAGGCCAGAGCCAGGCAGTGATGTCATCTGATAGGCTGTTACCTAGCAACCAGGTTTAACAACCAGGAGGAGAGGAGGAGAAAACAGACGACAGAAAAACAGAAGACAGGAGGAGAGAGAGAGAGAGAGAGGAGGAGAGAGAGAGAGAGAGAGAGGAGGAGAGAGAGAGAGAAGAGAGAGAGACAGAGAGAGGAGGAGGAGAGAGAGAGAGGAGGAGAGAGAGAGAGAGGAGGAGAGAGAGGAGGAGAGAGAGAGAGACGAGGAGGAGAGAGAGAGAGAGAGGAGGAGAGAGAGAGACAGAGAGAGTGGAGGAGAGAGAGAGACAGAGAGAGAGGAGGAGAGAGAGAGAGACAGAGAGAGGAGGAGAGACAGAGAGACAGAGAGAGGAGGAGAGAGAGAGACAGAGAGAGGAGGAGAGAGAGAGAGACAGAGAGAGGAGGAGAGAGGGAAGGAACGGGTGAGGAGTAAAAAGAAGGTGAAGGTTGAAGTTAAGCTGAGGAGGAGGTGAAGTGAAAGAAGGAGGAGGTGAAGTGAAAGGAGGAGGAGGTGAAGGAGGAGGTGAAGTGAAAGGAGGAGGAGGTGAAGTGAAAGGAGGAGGAGGAGGTGAAGTGAAAGGAGGAGGAGGAGGAGGTGAAGTGAAAGGAGGAGGTGAAGCTAAAGGAGGAGGAGGTGAAGGAGGAGGTGAAGCTAAAGGAGGAGGAGGTGAAGGAGGAGGTGAAGCTAAAGGAGGAGGAGGTGAAGGAGGAGGTGAAGTGAAAGGAGGAGGAGGAGGTGAAGTGAGAGGAGGAGGAGGAGGAGCAGCGATGGAGCGCCCGGTGATCCGGCTGACTCACTGTCAGAAGCAGATCTTCTGTTTCTCGGTCCCAGACGAGTGTCCCAGCTGTGGAGATCAGCTGACAGGAAGTAGACTACAGGAAGCTCCGGTCAGTCTGCCGTCACCTCTGACCAACGCTCACAAGACTTCCTGCTGCCTGCTGATCACTCCTGCTGACCACACACACAGGTACACACACACACACACACACACACACACACAGGTACACACACACACACACACACACACACACAGGTACACACACACACACACACAGGTACACACACACACACACAGGTATACACACACACACACACAGGTACACACACACAGGTACACACACACAGGTACACACACACAGGTACACACACACAGGTACACACACACACACACACACAGGTACACACACAGGTACACACACACACAGGTACACCCGATCCGTGTGTTGACATGGGACAGTGGTAGTGGTAGTGGTAGTGGTAGTGGGTAGTGGTAGTGGGTAGTGGGTAGTGGGTAGTGGTAGTGGGTAGTGGTAGTGGGTAGTGGTAGTGGGTAGTGGGTAGTGGTAGTGGGTAGTGGTAGTGGTAGTGGGTAGTGGTAGTGGGTAGTGGTAGTGGGTAGTGGGTAGTGGTAGTGGGTAGTGGTAGTGGTAGTGGGTAGTGGTAGTGGGTAGTGGTAGTGGGTAGTGCGTAGTGGTAGTGGTAGTGGTAGTGGGTAGTGGTAGTGGGTAGTGGGTAGTGGTAGTGGTAGTGGGTAGTGGTAGTGGGTAATGGTAGTGGGTAGTGGGTAGTGGTAGTGGGTAATGGTAGTGGGTAGTGGGTAGTGGGTAGTGGTAGTGGTAGTGGGTAGTGGTAGTGGGTAGTGGGTAGTGGGTAGTGGGTAGTGGTAGTGGGTAGTGGTAGTGGTAGTGGGTAGTGGTAGTGGGTAGTGGGTAGTGGTAGTGGGTAATGGTAGTGGGTAGTGGGTAGTGGGTAGTGGTAGTGGTAGTGGGTAGTGGTAGTGGTAGTGGGTAGTGGTAGTGGGTAGTGGTAGTGCGTAGTGGTAGTGGGTAGTGGGTAGTGGGTAGTGGTAGTGGTAGTGGGTAGTGGGTAGTGGGTTGTGGTAGTGGTAGTGGGTAGTGGTAGTGGGTAGTGGTAGTGGGTAGTGGGTAGTGGTAGTGGTAGTGGTAGTGGGTAGTGGGTAGTGGTAGTGGTAGTGGTAGTGGGTAGTGGTAGTGGGTAGTGGTAGTGGGTAGTGGTGGTGGGTAGTGGTAGTGGTAGTGGGTAGTGGTAGTGGTAGTGGGTAGTGGTAGTGGTAGTGGGTAGTGGTAGTGGGTAGTGGGTAGTGGGTAGTGGTAGTGGGTAGTGGTAGTGGTAGTGGGTAGTGGTAGTGGGTAGTGGTGGTGGGTAGTGGTAGTGGTAGTGGGTAGTGGTAGTGGGTAGTGGGTAGTGGGTAGTGGTAGTGGTAGTGGGTAGTGGGTAGTGGTAGTGGGTAGTGGGTAGTGGTAGTGGTAGTGGGTAGTGGTAGTGGGTAGTGGGTAGTGGGTAGTGGTAGTGGTAGTGGGTAGTGGTAGTGGGTAGTGGTAGTGGGTAGTGGGTAGTGGTAGTGGTAGTGGTAGTGGGTAGTGGGTAGTGGTAGTGGTAGTGGTAGTGGTAGTGGGTAGTGGTAGTGGGTAGTGGTAGTGGGTAGTGGTAGTGGTAGTGGGTAGTGGTAGTGGTAGTGGTAGTGGGTAGTGGGTAGTGGTAGTGGGTAGTGGGTAGTGGTAGTGGTAGTGGTAGTGGGTAGTGGGTAGTGGTAGTGGTAGTGGTAGTGGTAGTGGGTAGTGGTAGTGGGTAGTGGTAGTGGTAGTGGTAGTGGGTAGTGGTAGTGGTAGCGGTAGCGGTAGTGGGTAGTGGTAGTGGGTAGTGGTAGTGGGTAGTGGTAGTGGTAGTGGTAGTGGGTAGTGGTAGTGGTAGTGGGTAGTGGTAGTGGTAGTGGTAGTGGTAGTGGTAGTGGTAGTGGGTAGTGGTAGTGGTAGTGGGTAGTGGGTAGTGGTAGTGGGTAGTGGTAGTGGGTAGTGGTAGTGGTAGTGGTAGTGGTAGTGGGTAGTGGTAGTGGGTAGTGGTAGTGGTAGTGGTAGTGGGTAGTGGTAGTGGTAGTGGGTAGTGGGTAGTGGTAGTGGTAGTGGGTAGTGGTAGTGGTAGTGGGTAGTGGGGTAGTGGTAGTGGTAGTGGTAGTGGTAGTGGGTAGTGGTAGTGGTAGTGGTAGTGGTAGTGGGTAGTGGTAGTGGGTAGTGGTAGTAGGTAGTGGGTAGTGGGTAGTGGGTAGTGGTAGTGGTAGTGGGTAGTGGTAGTGGTAGTGGGTAGTGGTAGTGGGTAGTGGTAGTGGTAGTGGTAGTCGTAGTGGTAGTGGTAGTGGTAGTGGGTAGTGGTAGTGGTAGTGGGTAGTGGTAGTGGTAGTGGTAGTGGTAGTGGGTAGTGGTAGTGGTAGTGGTAGTGGTAGTGGTAGTGGGTAGTGGTAGTGGTAGTGGTAGTGGTAGTGGGTAGTGGGTTGGTTGTGGTAGTGGGTAGTGGTAGTGGGTAGTGGGTAGTGGGTAGTGGTAGTGGGTAGTGGTAGTGGGTAGTGGTAGTGGGTAGTGGTAGTGGTAGTGGGTAGTGGTAGTGGGTAGTGGTAGTCGTAGTGGTAGTGGGTAGTGGGTTGGTTGTGGTAGTGGGTAGTGGTAGTGGGTAGTGGTAGTGGTAGTGGGTAGTGGGTAGTGGTAGTGGGTAGTGGTAGTGGTAGTGGGTAGTGGGTTGTGGTAGTGGTAGTGGTAGTGGGTAGTGGTAGTGGTAGTAGGTAGTGGGTAGTGGTAGTGGTAGTGGGTAGTGGTAGTGGTAGTGGTAGTGGTAGTGGTAGTGGTAGTGGGTAGTGGGTAGTGGGTTGGTTGTGGTAGTGGTAGTGGTAGTGGTAGTGGTAGTGGTAGTGGGTAGTGGTAGTGGGTAGTGGTAGTGGGTAGTGGTAGTGGTAGTGGTAGTGGTAGTGGGTAGTGGGTTGGTTGTGGTAGTGGTAGTGGGTAGTGGTAGTGGTAGTGGTAGTGGGTAGTGGTAGTGGGTAGTGGGTAGTGGTAGTGGTAGTGGGTAGTGGTAGTGGGTAGTGGTAGTGGGTAGTGGGTAGTGGTAGTGGGTAGTGGTAGTGGTAGTGGTAGTGGGTAGTGGTAGTGGTAGTGGGTAGTGGTAGTGGGTAGTGGGTAGTGGTAGTGGTAGTGGTAGTGGGTAGTGGGTAGTGGTAGTGGGTAGTGGTAGTGGGTAGTGGTAGTGGTAGTGGGTAGTGGGTAGTGGTAGTGGATTGTGGTAGTGGGTAGTGGTAGTGGTAGTGGGTAGTGGGTAGTGGGTAGTGGTAGTGGGTAGTGGTAGTGGGTAGTGGTAGTGGGTAGTGGGTAGTGGTAGTGGGTAGTGGTAGTGGGTAGTGGTAGTGGGTAGTGGGTAGTGGTAGTGGATTGTGGTAGTGGGTAGTGGGTAGTGGTAGTGGATTGTGGTAGTGGGTAGTGGTAGTGGGTAGTGGTAGTGGGTAGTGGTAGTGGGTAGTGGGTAGTGGGTAGTGGTAGTGGTAGTGGTAGTGGGTAGTGGGTAGTGGTAGTGGTAGTGGGTTGTGGTAGTGGTAGTGGTAGTGGGTAGTGGTAGTGGGTAGTGGTAGTGGGTAGTGGTAGTGGGTAGTGGGTAGTGGGTAGTGGGTAGTGGTAGTGGTAGTGGGTAGTGGGTAGTGGTAGTGGTAGTGGGTTGTGGTAGTGGTAGTGGTAGTGGGTAGTGGTAGTGGGTAGTGGTAGTGGGTAGTGGGTAGTGGGTAGTGGTAGTGGGTAGTGGTAGTGGTAGTGGGTAGTGGGTAGTGGGTAGTGGTAGTAGTAGTGGGTAGTGGGTAGTGGTAGTGGGTAGTGGTAGTGGATAGTGGTAGTGGATTGTGGTAGTGGGTAGTGGTAGTGGTAGTGGGTAGTGGTAGTGGGTAGTGGTAGTGGGTAGTGGTAGTGGGTAGTGGTAGTGGGTAGTGGGTAGTGGTAGTGGGTAGTGGTAGTGGTAGTGGTAGTGGTAGTGGGTAGTGGTAGTGGTTGTGGTAGTGGGTAGTGGTAGTGGTAGTGGGTAGTGGGTAGTGGGTAGTGGTAGTGGTAGTGGGTAGTGGGTAGTGGTAGTGGTAGTGGGTAGTGGTAGTGGGTAGTGGGTAGTGGTAGTGGTAGTGGGTAGTGGGTAGTGGTAGTGGGTAGTGGTAGTGGGTAGTGGTAGTGGGTAGTGGTAGTGGTAGTGGGTAGTGGTAGTGGTAGTGGTAGTGGGTTGTGGTAGTGGTAGTGGGTTGTGGTAGTGCTAGTGGTAGTGGGTAGTGGGTAGTGGTAGTGGGTAGTGGTAGTGGGTAGTGGTAGTGGGTAGTGGTAGTGGTAGTGGTAGTGGGTAGTGGTAGTGGTAGTGGGTAGTGGTAGTGGTAGTGGGTAGTGGTAGTGGTAGTGCTAGTGGGTTGTGGTAGTGGTAGTGGGTAGTGGTAGTGGTAGTGGTAGTGGTAGTGGGTAGTGGTAGTGGGTAGTGGTAGTGGGTAGTGGTAGTGGGTAGTGGTAGTGGTAGTGGTAGTGGGTAGTGGTAGTGGTAGTGGGTAGTGGTAGTGGTAGTGGGTAGTGGTAGTGGTAGTGGGTAGTGGTAGTGCTAGTGGGTTGTGGTAGCGGTAGTGGTAGTGGTAGTGCTAGTGGGTTGTGGTAGCGGTAGTGGTAGTGGGTAGTGGTAGTGGTAGTGGTAGTGGGTAGTGGTAGTGGTAGTGGTAGTGGTAGTGGTAGTGGTAGTGGGTAGTGGTAGTGGTAGTGGGTTGTGGTAGCGGTAGTGGTAGTGGTAGTGGTAGTGCTAGTGGTAGTGGGTAGTGGTAGTGGTAGTGGTAGTGGTAGTGGGTTGTGGTAGTGGGTAGTGGTAGTGGGTAGTGGTAGTGGTAGTGGGTTGTGGTAGTGGTAGTGGTAGTGGTAGTGCTAGTGGTAGTGCTAGTGGTAGTGGGTAGTGGTAGTGGGTAGTGGTCTCTTAACCTTGCAGGTGATGTCGCTTTGCCAAGCATGAAAGGCTTCCCTTTTTTTGGAGATCAGAAGTTCTATCTCTGCGTCGTTTTCATTAAACCAGTCCTGATGTTTTCTGGACCTGTACCCAAGGGTGGTTTGGCAGGTGTCAAGGATAGTGGACTTAAGCAGGTTCCAGTGCTCTTTGATGTTCTCTGGGTATTCCTGTTTGAGACTTTCTCTCCAAGAAAAGCCTGAAGCTGCTGCTGGGCGGCAGTTTCATTCAGGCTTTCAAGGTTTAGTCTCTGCCGGCTCTGCTTCTTCTGCAATCTCCTCTTCCTCTTGAGTTTGATGGACATCGTGGATCGTATAAGGCGGTGATCTGTCCAGCAGTCGTCGGAGTTGATCATGGCCTTAGTGATGTTAACATCACGCTGATCCCTGGTTCTAACAATGACATAATCGATGAGATGCCATTGTTTGGAACGAGGGTGTCTCCATGAAGCCTTGAATTTGTTTTTCTGGAGAAAGATGGTGTTAGTGATGGTAAGATCGTACTGAGCACATTTGCTGAGAAGCAGAACTCTGTTGGAGTTGATGTTTCCAATGCCTTCCTTGCCAATGGTGCCCTTCCAGCGGTGGTGGTCTCGGCCGACTCTGGCATTGAAATCTCCCAGAAGAATGATCTTGTCCTCCTTGGGGATTTTTGACAGTGTCTCATCCAGACAGGCATAGAAGGTCTCTTTCATTTCCTCATTGGAAACAAGGGTAGGTGCATAGGCACTCACGACTGTTGCCATCTGGTTGTTGGCAAGCACCAGATGGAGAGTCATCAGACGCTCACTGATTCCCACAGGGAGTTCAGAGAGGTGACTGATCAGTTGGTTCCTAATGGCAAACCCAACCCCATGGATCCTGAGCTCATCTGCTGCTTTCCCTTTCCAGAAGAAAGTGTAGCCACCCTTCTCCTCCTTCAGATGACCTTCAGATGGCCTTCCTCTGCCCGTCGAGTTTCTGAGAGAGCAGCTATGTCAATCCGGCATCTCCTCAGTTCTCTAGCAATGATGGCGGTTCTCCTCTCCAGCCTGTCGCTGGTTGCAGCGTCCATCAGTGTGTGCACATTCCAGGCTCCAAAATTCATAGTTCTGTGTTTCTGACCGTATATTGGTGATCCCTCTGAACGCAGTAATCCAGACGGGAGGTTTGAGGCAGGCTATGTTTAGGGCACCTTTTCTAGCCCCTTCACTGTCAAGGGTGAGCAGAGTGGATCCTAAAAAGGGCTGCTCAGTCGTGGATGTAGCTACCGAAGGGCTCTTTCTGCCTGGGTCCAAGAGTCCAGCGGTCATCTGGCACCCACCGCCTGATGTGCCAGCTTGTGACTAAGGGCTTCCAGACTTCACAATCCTGCCCCCCTCGCCACTTACTGGGCGCCACAGGACTTAACCCGGGATGTTAGGTGGATTCCCTTGAAGAAGACGCCTGTGCGTGAATGTGTTTAGTGTGGGGAGACTGGTAGTGGTAGTGGGTAGTGGTAGTGGGTAGTGGGTAGTGGTAGTGGGTAATGGGTTTAGTGTGGGGAGACTGGTGCACATACCGCCACCACACAGACCTTGACAGATCGGGGTCAGGATCCAGTGGCATGGAGTCCAAGACGACTGGTGACCCGTTTCTGCTGCAGCCTTCGTCCGCCTTCCCAGCCGTTGTGATGGTTCCCTTGGGTAAGCCATCATCCTGCGCCTGGTCCGCCGTTGAGGTCTTTGCTATTTGCCCGTAGCTGGAGCTGTTGACCCACAGCCGGGGCAGTGGTTGACGGGCAGCGTATCCACACACCGGTGGTGCTGCATGCCACGTCTCTGGGGCCCACTGCTGCTCAGAGATCCCGTACCGCTTAGCCTGGAAACCGTGGGGTACCAGTTACCGTGTGTGGCCACGAGGAGGCGAGTACGAGTCTTGGCGGTGGAGAGGCTACGTACCGGCTGAGGAGGCGTACGCGCTCGGCTCCTCTTTTCACCCCCGGT
>NC_070580.1:39433679-39441179 GCF_027409825.1 Scomber japonicus
GATAGTTGTTGGCCTGTTTACGCCATCAGCCACCAGCAGCCCGGTAGTCAGGCGTGTGTAACGGAACCGACAGCAGGAACCGGGAACCGTGAACGGGTCACAGCGACAGGTCTCTGGTTGTGTAGCGGCCGAGAGAAGCTTTTTATCCAGGTAAACAAATCTCTGCTGCCTGCTGCTAGCTGCTAGCTGTTAGCTGCTAGTTCTTAGCTGTTAGCTGCTAGTTGTTAGCTACTAGCTGCTAGCTGTTAGCTGCTAGCGGTTAGCCCAGGTGTTGCTCACCTGGAGAGCCGCTGAGGTCACAGCACCGGGTTTAAACCGGCTAACGGCCTTAAACCGGCTGTAACCTGAGTTCTGTGAGAGTCTCAGTGATATTTAATAAGAGTATCTGTCTGTAATGCTGTTCATACATTAAAAGATCCCGTCATCATGTTTACACCGAGCTGAAACTCTAGAAAGCTCCGACAGAAACATACAAGATGAAGCTTCTTATTAGCTTCAGATCAACTTTTACATCCATGTTTCCACAGAAGGAGGACTGTGGGTTTAGTCCTCCATCACTTCCTGTAAACATGATGAAGGATCTAATGCTCAGTATGAACAGGAGGAATCATTACACACACACACACACACACACACACACACACACACACACACACACACACACACACACAGACTGTTACTTTGGGTAGTTTAGAGTAATAGTGAACCTCTGTACACTATGATTCAGCTTTAGGACAGAAATGTTTCCCTAAAACACTCAGAGATCCTTCAGTGAAGCTTTTCAGATCTGCTCCTCGGCTTTATTCTCCTTAATGATGCTTTATAGTGAGTTTCAGCTCACTGACAGTAAAGACATGATACAGAAATATAATAATGAGCCAGATGAAAGTTTGATCCCAACATGAAGCGTCTCTGGAAGCTGATCCTGCTGCTGGTGGGACTTTAGTACCAAAGTCTTTTTGTTACTATACTTCCACCACAGCTCAGTGTCAGATATCACTTGATATGACTACCTCAATCAATCAATCAATCAATCAAATCACAACAGAGTTCTCTCAAGGCTCTTTACACAGAGAGCAGGTTCTAAACCAAACTCTTCAGGTTTTAACTCAGACTGCTGAAGCTCACTGTGATACAGTCCCACCTGACTGCTACTGGGAACTGAACTTTAATGAATGTTCAAACAGGGAAATTCTGATTATATTGTGATTCAGACAGCAGTATAATATATGTGTGTGTGTGTGTGTGTGTGTTTGCAGACGTGCAGCAGGATGGCAGACGACCTGGACATTGAGGCGATGCTGGAGGCTCCGTACAGGAAGGTGAGAGTCAGCTGACACTGAGGACAGGTGCTAATGTTAGAGTGTTACTGTAGAGAGCAGCTGGGCTGATGATGATGATGACGATGATGATGATGATGATGATGATGCGCTCCTTCACAGACTGTCATGAATAAATGCCCGTCTATCTCTCTTTGTAGACTTGCCTAACGATTTCTCAGCTCTGCTCCCTGAAGTGTGATCTGTCACAGACATGAAGGTAGTAAAAAGCCCCCATCATGCATTGCTGTACTGTGGTCCCCATGGTAACATGACTGTGGTTCCCTTGGTAACTGTAAACTGTTGCCCGGTTTTGGCCCAACTACCCCACCTCCCCATGAGGAGGAGCTGCCGAGGATTCTGGGAGATGAAGTGTCAGACAGACAGGATCATGAACATAAAGGAGCTTTTAATATATTCCCGGCTCCAAACGCTGAGTCCCGGCTCCAAACGCTGAGTCCCGGCTCCAAACTCTGAGTCCCGGCTCCAAACGCTGAGTCCCGGCTCCAAACGCTGAGTCCCGGCTCCAAACGCTGAGTCCCGGCTCCACACTCTGTGTCCCGGCTCCAAACGCTGAGTCCCGGCTCCACACTCTGTGTCCCGGCTCCTAACTCTGTGTCCCGGCTCCAAACGCTGAGTCCCGGCTCCACACTCTGAGTCCCGGCTCCAAACTCTGAGTCCATTTTCCAGGACTATGGAACCAGAGCTGAAACTGATTCAGTATCCAGTCAGCTAGCTAGCAGGCTAACTTACTACCGAGTCAAAGTAGCCGGGAGCAGCAGTAAAAATTCACTCTGTGTTTCAGGTTCTACTTCAGCACAAGAAGCTTAGAGCTCCTCCTAGTGGCTGAAACTTGTTAATGAACCTGAATACTAGACTACAGCTCAGTGACTCATCGCAGCAAGACATCATGGAGGTCACAGTCAGACTCTGCTAACGATGATTTGGTTTTGATGACTCGCCCCTAATAGCAGTGTCGTACCTGCACAGGTGAGGCAGTGTCAGGTTTAGTGTCCGGGCTTCTTCTTCTGGGCTGCGTGTAGTGACTAAGCCTCCTGTCTGCTTCAGGGCCCTTCAGAGGAGTCCCACCACAGAAGAAGAAGAGTGTGAGTCTGCTACCGGAGGTCCAGCCGGGCTGCAGCAAGGGACTGACTGACTGATCCAGACTGACCTCTGACCTCTGACCCCACCCCCACCCCTGTCACACAGAACATTCAGTCTCAATGTGGCTATTAAACTGTGTCTATATTCTCTCTTGTCCCCCCCCCCCCCCCCCCCCTCTCCGGACTCCTGAATGTTGGGTCCTCATGCTGTTTTCTGTCGACCCGCATAGGACGACGCCAGGAACCCGAATCCCAACGGGCAGGAGGAGCACAGCAAGAGGTACCTGTCTGTCTGACTGTGTGAGACAGGTGTGTGATGTGTGTGATGTGTGTGATGTGTGTTACAGGTGTGTGATGTGTGTTGCAGATGTGTTGCAGGTGTGTGACAGGTGTGTGACAGGTGTGTGACAGATGTGTGATGTGTGTGAGGTGTGTTACAGGTGTGTTGCAGGTGTGTTACAGGTGTGTGATGTGTGTGAGGTGTGTTACAGGTGTGTGAGGTGTGTTACAGGTGTGTGATGTGTGTTACAGGTGTGTTGCAGGTGTGTTACAGGTGTGTGATGTGTGTTACAGGTGTGTGATGTGTGTTACAGGTGTGTGAGGTGTGTTACAGGTGTGTGATGTGTGTTACAGGTGTGTTGCAGGTGTGTTACAGGTGTGTGAGGTGTGTTACAGGTGTGTGATGTGTGTTACAGGTGTGTGAGGTGTGTTACAGGTGTGTTGCAGGTGTGTTACAGGTGTGTTACAGGTGTGTGATGTGTGTGAGGTGTGTTACAGGTGTGTTGCAGGTGTGTTGCAGGTGTGTTGCAGGTGTGTTGCAGGTGTGTTGCAGGTGTGTTACAGGTGTGTTACAGGTGTGTTGCAGGTGTGTTGCAGGTGTGTTACAGGTGTGTTGCAGGTGTGTTACAGGTGTGTTACAGGTGTGTTACAGGTGTGTTACAGGTGTGTTGCAGGTGTGTTGCAGGTGTGTTACAGGTGTGTTGCAGGTGTGTTACAGGTGTGTTACAGGTGTGTTACAGGTGTGTGAGGTGTGTTACAGGTGTGTTGCAGGTGTGTTGCAGGTGTGTGATGTGTGTTGCAGGTGTGTTACAGGTGTGTGAGGTGTGTTACAGGTGTGTTACAGGTGTGTGAGGTGTGTTACAGGTGTGTGATGTGTGTTGCAGGTGTGTGAGGTGTGTGAGGTGTGTTGCAGGTGTGTGAGGTGTGTGAGGTGTGTTACAGGTGTGTTGCAGGTGTGTTGCAGGTGTGTGAGGTGTGTTACAGGTGTGTTACAGGTGTGTTACAGGTGTGTGAGGTGTGTTACAGGTGTGTTACAGGTGTGTGAGGTGTGTTGCAGGTGTGTGATGTGTGTTGCAGGTGTGTTACAGGTGTGTGATGTGTGTTGCAGGTGTGTTACAGGTGTGTGAGGTGTGTGAGGTGTGTTACAGGTGTGTGAGGTGTGTTACAGGTGTGTGAGGTGTGTTGCAGGTGTGTGAGGTGTGTTACAGGTGTGTGAGGTGTGTTACAGGTGTGTGAGGTGTGTTGCAGGTGTGTGAGGTGTGTTACAGGTGTGTGAGGTGTGTTGCAGGTGTGTGAGGTGTGTTACAGGTGTGTGAGGTGTGTTGCAGGTGTGTGAGGTGTGTTGCAGGTGTGTGAGGTGTGTTACAGGTGTGTGATGTGTGTTGCAGGTGTGTTACAGGTGTGTGATGTGTGTGAGGTGTGTGAGGTGTGTTACAGGTGTGTTACAGGTGTGTTACAGGTGTGTTGCAGGTGTGTGAGGTGTGTTACAGGTGTGTGAGGTGTGTTGCAGGTGTGTGAGGTGTGTTGCAGGTGTGTGATGTGTGTTGCAGGTGTGTTACAGGTGTGTGAGGTGTGTGAGGTGTGTTACAGGTGTGTTGCAGGTGTGTTGCAGGTGTGTTGCAGGTGTGTTACAGGTGTGTTGCAGGTGTGTTGCAGGTGTGTTGCAGGTGTGTTGCAGGTGTGTTACAGGTGTGTTACAGGTGTGTGAGGTGTGTTACAGGTGTGTGAGGTGTGTGACAGGTGTGTGAGGTGTGTTACAGGTGTGTGTGAGGTGTGTTACAGGTGTGTGAGGTGTGTGACAGGTGTGTGACAGGTGTGTGAGGTGTGTTACAGGTGTGTGAGGTGTGTTACAGGTGTGTGATGTGTGTTGCAGGTGTGTTACAGGTGTGTGATGTGTGTGAGGTGTGTGAGGTGTGTTACAGGTGTGTTACAGGTGTGTTACAGGTGTGTTGCAGGTGTGTGAGGTGTGTTACAGGTGTGTGAGGTGTGTTGCAGGTGTGTGAGGTGTGTTGCAGGTGTGTGATGTGTGTTGCAGGTGTGTTACAGGTGTGTGAGGTGTGTGAGGTGTGTTACAGGTGTGTTGCAGGTGTGTTGCAGGTGTGTTGCAGGTGTGTTACAGGTGTGTTGCAGGTGTGTTGCAGGTGTGTTGCAGGTGTGTTACAGGTGTGTTACAGGTGTGTGAGGTGTGTGAGGTGTGTGACAGGTGTGTGACAGGTGTGTGAGGTGTGTTACAGGTGTGTGTGAGGTGTGTTACAGGTGTGTGAGGTGTGTGACAGGTGTGTGACAGGTGTGTGAGGTGTGTTACAGGTGTGTGAGGTGTGTTACAGGTGTGTGAGGTGTGTTACAGGTGTGTGAGGTGTGTTACAGGTGTGTGAGGTGTGTGAGGTGTGTGAGGTGTGTTACAGGTGTGTGAGGTGTGTTACAGGTGTGTGAGGTGTGTGAGGTGTGTTACAGGTGTGTGAGGTGTGTTACAGGTGTGTTAGTGTACTTGACTCTCAGTGTGGTGGAGGCAGGCCTGTGTTCTGATTGGTTGCTGTGTGTCCAGCAGGAAGAAGCGCAGCCGCAGCCGAGACAGGAAGAAAAGCCGCAGCCGAGAACGCAAACGCAGCCGAGACAGGAAGAGAAGTCGCAGCCGAGAACGAGAACGCCGCCACAGCAAGAGCCGAGAGAGGGGGGGGCGCTACAGGGAGCCCCACAAACAGTCAGTACTGTGATACTGCAGCTAGTACTGCGATACTGCAGCTAGTACTGAGATACTGCAGCTAGTACTAAGATACTGCAGCTAGTACTAAGATACTGCAGCTAGTACTAAGATACTGAAGGTTTAACAGCTCATTCTTTTTCTCTCTCTGTCACCTGTCTCTCTCTCTGTCACCTGTCTCTCTCTCTGTCACCTGTCTCTCTCTCTCTGTCACCTGTCTCTCTCTCTGTCACCTGTCTCTCTCTCTCTCTCTGTCACCTGTCTCTCTCTCTCTGTCACCTGTCTCTCTCTCTCTGTCACCTGTCTCTCTCTCTCTGTCACCTGTCTCTCTCTCTCTCTCTCTCTCTGTCACCTGTCTCTCTCTCTGTCCAGCCGTAAGCGGTCGAGGAGTAAGAGTCCTGTCAGGAAGGAAAAGAGTCCAATCAGGTGAGAGCTCTTTATGATGTCATTTGACCTCGTCGTTGTTTACCTGCATGGAGGCTCCAATGAAAGGCACTCCAGGTGCATTGTGGGAGACGTATTGAGTAAGAGTCAGGATGTGCACTGTAGTCTGCATGAAGGGCTACAGTCAGACAGGTGAGTCAGGCTACAGTCAGACAGGTGAGTCAGGCTACAGTCAGACAGGTGAGTCAGGCTACAGTCAGACAGGTGAGTCAGGCTACAGTCAGACATGTGAGTCAGGCTACAGTCAGACAGGTGAGGCAGGCTACAGTCAGACAGGTGAGGCAGGCTACAGTCAGACAGGTGAGGCAGGCTACAGTCAGACAGGTGAGGCAGGCTACAGTCAGACAGGTTCAGTCCAGATGTCTGCACCTGATTCTCTGGAGTTCATATGAGAAACTGATGAGGTGTATTGGTGTTCAGGTGTATTGATGTTCAGGTGTATTGATGTTCAGGTGTATTGATGTTCAGGTGTATTGATGTTCAGGTGTATTGATGTTCAGGTGTTCAGGTGTATTGGTGTTCAGGTGTATTGATGTTCAGGTGTTGTGATGCTGGTGACTCTGCAGGCAGCCGATAGACACCCTGACTCCAGAGGAGCGCGATGCCAGGACGGTGTTCTGCATGCAGCTGGCTGCCAGGATCCGACCCCGAGACCTGGAGGAGTTCTTCTCTGCCGTGGGAAAGGTAAACGCTGACACTAGAGACCCAGTAGTTACCATAGACTGACCCTCGGATCACCACCTCGCCGTGGTGGAGAAGTTTGTGTTCCAGTGAACCAGAGAGCGATGCTGTCTGGAGTCCTTCCCTTACTCCTCTTAAACACAGAGACTATTAAAACATTCCTGGGTTGAGGGATTTGCTCCTTTTCTCATCTTTTTGCATGTTTATGGAGATCTTGCCCACCTTCTTTCAGGACTTCTGCTGGGATGTCATCAAGTCCAGTGGCCTTGTTGTTCTTCATCTTCCTTATGGCTGGTCAGGGCATCCCTATTCAGTCGCTCCTTGTAATGCTCTTTCCATCTCTTTGCTATTGACTCATTGTCCTTCAGCAGCGAAGGGGGGTTAGGCAGTGGTAGCTGGGATCAAATACCACTCTTGTGACATCAAAGAAAACTCTGGTATCTCCAGAGTCTGCAAGCTGCTGGATGTCCACAGTCTGCAAGCTGCTGGATGTCCAGAGTCTGCAAGCTGCTGGATGTCCAGGGTCTGCAAGCTGCTGGATGTCCAGAGTCTGCAAGCTGCTGGATGTCCAGAGTCTGCAAGCTGCTGGATGTCCAGAGTCTGCAAGCTGCTGGATGTCCAGAGTCTGCAAGCTGCTGGATGTCCAGAGTCTGCAAGCTGCTGGATGTCCAGGGTCTGCAAGCTGCTGGATGTCCACGGTCTGCAAGCGGCTGGATGTCCAGAGTCTGCAAGCGGCTGGATGTCCAGGGTCTGCAAGCTGCTGGATGTCCAGAGTCTGCAAGCTGCTGGATGTCCAGAGTCTGCAAGCTGCTGGATGTCCAGGGTCTGCAAGCTGCTGGATGTCCAGAGTCTGCAAGCTGCTGGATGTCCAGAGTCTGCAAGCTGCTGGATGTCCAGAGTCTGCAAGCCGCTGGATGTCCAGGGTCTGCAAGCCGCTGGATGTCCAGAACCTTAGTATTCTACCACTGGTTCT
>NC_070580.1:39446179-39488679 GCF_027409825.1 Scomber japonicus
ACCATCACCATACCATCACATACCATCATACTATCATACCATCACCATACATCACCATACCATCACCATACCATCACATACCACCACCATACCATCACCATATCATCACCATACCACCATACCACCATACATCACCATACCACCATAGCATCACCATACCACCACCATACCATCACCATACCATCACCATACCACCATACCACTACCATACCATCACCATACCATCACCATACCACCATACCATCACCATACCATCACCATACCATCACTATACCACCACCATACCACCACCATACTACCACCATACCACCACCATACCATCATCATACCACCACCATACCATCACCATACCATCACCATACCACCACCATACCATCACCATACCATCACCATACCATCACCATACCACCACCATACCACCACCATACCATCACCATACCATCACATACCATCACCATACCATCACCATACCACCACCATACCATCACCATACCATCACCATACCATCACCATACCACCACCATACCACCACCATACCATCACCATACCATCACATACCATCACCATACCATCACCATATCATCACCATACCACCATACCACCATACATCACCATACCACCATAGCATCACCATACCACCACCATACCATCACCATACCATCACCATACCACCATACCACTACCATACCATCACCATATCATCACCATACCACCATACCACCATACCACTACCATACTACCACCATACCACCATCATACATCACCATACCACCATACCATCACCATACCATCACCATACCATCACCATACCACCCCCATACCACCACCATACCATCACCATACCATCACCATACCAGTGATATCTGAAGCCTCTACTCCTCTGACCTCTGACCTCTTCCTGTTGCCAGGGTAACGTGTACGTTAAGTGTCCATCAGTCCAAGCTGCGATGGCTGCCGTCAGCGCTCTGCACGGGAGATACTTCGCAGGTAAGACTTCCTGTCACATGATGCTGTCACCTGTGCTGTGAGCCAATCAGAGCTGATCTGTGTTACCTGTGTTGCAGGTAAGGTGATCACGGCGGCGTTCGTCCCTCTGCTTGCTTACCATCAGCTGTTCCCGGAGTCCGCCAGCGCCACTCAGCTGCTGGCTCCGCCCCAGCGCCGGTGACTCATCCAACACTGCCTCTGATTGGACACTGGACATTAGACCCCGCCCCCTTTTATATCCTCCCCCCCGGTTGGTCGATACAGATCTGTTTACTTCCTGGTTCCAGCTGTTGGTTTAATTAGCATTTCTGGGCGTGGCCTCGTGATAGCCCCGCCCCTGTTTGTATTGTCCAATGATTGAGCTCCGTGAGCTGCCCGGCAGGAGATGGAGCCAGCTGATTGGTTATTGAACTGCTTTCTAAGATTTGATTAAATTTTATTTTGAAATCACTCAGAGCTGCTGTGTCTTCTTCTGCTGACAGGAAGTGTCAAATTAAAAGCCTTTTCTTCACTCAGACTACAGGTGTATCCAGGTGTGTCCAGGTAAACTACAGGTGTGTCCAGGTAAACTACAGGTGTGTCCAGGTAAACTACAGGTGTGTCCAGGTGTATCCAGGTAAACTACAGGTGTGTCCAGGTGTATCCAGGTAAACTACAGGTGTATCCAGGTAAACTACAGGTGTGTCCAGGTGTATCCAGGTAAACTACAGGTGTGTCCAGGTGTATCCAGGTAAACTACAGGTGTGTCCAGGTGTATCCAGGTGGGGCCTGTGTGGGTTCTATAAATATAACATTGGTTGTTTTTTAACTCGTCACTAGGCATGGACCGGTATGAGATTCTGGCGGTTTGATAACCATAAGAAACAATATCATGGTTTCATGGTTAAAGGTATTATGATTCCAGCTCTAAAATGTTCCTAAAAGGAAGAAAAATAAAGACAGATGTTAATTTAACCTGAATCTGTAATGACAGTGTGAGGGGTCGAGATACTCTACGCTGCAGCTGCTCCACCTGAGGGATTTCTGACCAGCACTTCCTGTCTTTGACCAGCACTTCCTGTCTCTGACCAGCACTTCCTGTCTTTGACCTGCACTTCCTGTCTTTGACCTGCACTTCCTGTCTTTGACCAGCACTTCCTGTCTTTGACCTGACTAAAAACGTCTCATACCTCAGGAACGGTATGAGGATGGAAAGGAAGGAGGGAAGGAAAGACAAAAGGAAGGAAGGAAGGAAGGATTTATATGACTAGACTAGACAACAAACGTCTCATACCTGAGGAACGGTACGACAGAACATTTGGCGGTTTCGGTTATCGTGGCTTTGAACACGGTTATCATCTCATGCCGACTCGTCATCATTAACAGACATTTGTTATAATATTCACGTTAAACTAAAGTTTTATTTCCACGATACGGTTCTGTCTCTTTTTATGACGATGAAACAAAGAACCGGTCGTCTGCTCCGTCTGTGTGTCGACTACATGTAACCCGAACCCTGATTGGCTCAGGTGAGTTTACAGCTCTGATTGGCTCGGCCTGCTTCACCTGGTGCCCAAAATCACACACGTCTTCTGATGTTCAACTTGTTATCAATATTTCAAAAAATATTTCAAAAACTTGAAAATACTGTTGCATTCCTCACATTTAATATAATTCATTGCTCCCTTTTTATAGTTATATAGAATACTAATGAATGAAGTCTGATCTCTGAAAGCTTTAAGGATTCATCACACCATGAATCTGTGACTGAGGTGTTCGGGTTAGAGACTAATTATGAACAGTGTGAGTGTTAAATGAATCATTATTAGTATAAGTCCACTTAAACAGACTGTAGCTGATACAATATTTAATATCTATCATTCTTTTGTGGTTACACCATTTGACATTTTCAGGAGCATTCAGTCTGACTTTTGGTATAAAATGGTTTAAATGTGATTTAAATGATATAAAACCAACAAAAGTACTAAATGTAAATCTTGTATTAATATATTAATGATGTTGAGGTGTAACCTCCATGCTGTCTTGCTGCGGAGTTCAGTCTGAATTCAGTCCCTTCCTCCCTCCCCTCCCTCCCTCCCTCCCTCCCTCCCTTCCTTCCTCCCTCCCTCCCTTCCTTCCTTCCTTTATTCCTTCCTCCCTTCCTCCCTCCTTCCTTCCTCCCTCCCTCCCTCCTTCCCTCCTTCCCTCCTTCCCTCCCTCCCTCCCTTCCTCCCTCCTTCCCTCCTTCCCTCCCTCCCTCCTTCCTCCCTTCCCCCTACCTTCCTCCTTCCTTCCTTCCTTCCTTCCTTCCTTCCTTCCTTCCTTCCTTCCTTCCTTCCTTCCTTCCTTCCTTCCTTCCTTCCTTCCTTCCTTCCTCCCTCCCTCCCTTCCTTCCTTTATTCCTTTTTCCCTTCCTCCCTCCTTCCTTCCTCCCTCCTTCCTCTCTCCCTCCCTCCCTCCTACCTTCCTTCCTCCCTCCCTTCCTTCCTTCCTTCCTTCTATAAAAGCAACAAAAGTACTAAATGTAAATCTAGTATTAATATATTAATGATGTTGAGGCGTAACCTCCATGATGTCTTGCTGCGGAGTCTGAATTCAGTCCCTTCCTCCCTCCTTCCCTCCCTCCCTCCCTCCCTCCCTTCCTTCCTTCCTTCCTTCCTTCCTTCCTTCCTTCCTCCCTCCCTCCCTCCCTCCCTCCCTCCCTCCCTTCCTCCCTTCCTCCCTCCTTCCTTCCTCCCTCCTTCCTCTCTCCCTCCCTCCCTTCCTCCCTCCTTCCCTCCTTCCCTCCCTTCCCCCTACCTTCCTCCTTCCTTCCTTCCTTCCTTCCTTCCTTCCTTCCTTCCTTCCTTCCTTCCTTTATTCCTTCCTCCCTTCCTCCCTCCTTCCTTCCTCCCTCCTTCCTCTCTCCCTCCCTCCCTCCCTCCTTCCCTCCCTCCCTCCCTCCCTCCCTTCCTCCCTCCTTCCCTCCTTTCCTCCCTCCTTCCCTCCTTCCCTCCCTCCCTCCTTCCTCCCTCCCTCCTTCCTTCCTTCCTTCCTTCCTTCTATAAAAGCAACAAAAGTACTAAATGTAAATCTTGTATTAATATATTAATGATGTTGAGCTGTAACCTCCATGATGTCTTGCTGCGGAGGTCTGAATTTATCTGCTGCTGTTTTAACCTGATGCTGCTTTTAAATCTAGTTTAACTCATTTATTAATTCATCATCTTACCAACATTTATTATTTATCTCTGACCTATTTACATGACTCATATCACAATATTACAAATAATTAATGAAATAAACAAAAACATTACTGGTTTAATGTTTAATCAGCTGATCTGTAGATGGAGAACATCACTAACTTATTGAACATGAACTTTATTATTGGGACGATGCATCGAAACCAAAGTTTGTTATTTACATCTCAGGAGACAAAGAGCAACAGACAGCAGTAATCTGTCTCCTAGGTGACGGTCAGCTGAGCGCGTTACAGGTCGGGCTCGTTCAGGTGGACGACGGTGATGGTGATGTCATCGCGGTATCTCCGCGCCAGATCTGCCGGCAGACTCAGCATCTTGGTGAGGCGGTTTGGCGCCACTGCTCCGTAGCCGTCGTCTCCCAGCGCGTGACGGAGCAGGTGGGTGGTGGCGTTCAGGTCCTCCAGCACCGACAGGACCCGCCCCTTCCTCTCCAGCAGGAAGCGCTGCAGGCCGCCCAGCGTCGCGCCCACGCCGGGAATTATGGGTCTCTGCTGCTGAAGACCTGCAGAAAAACAAATGTGGGTTTGAAACTTTCTGCTCCTCCCAGAAAGTCAAAGCTCACTGAACTTCTTTACTGCAAGTGTTGTTGGAGCTTTGACTTTATTCAGATCTTTGAAGTAAAGTAATTGTGCCAGAAACCCCAGAAACCTCCCGAAACCTCCACCCTATGACATCACAGTGACATCACTGACCTGTCAGCTGTTGTCCCACCAGCTGGACGACCGTCTGTCGGTGCATCAGCTCCCAGAGTCCGTCGGTTGCCAGGACCAGGAACTTGTCAGCAGGCGTGATGCGGTGGCGGGTGACATCCGGCACGGCGCTGAGGTACGGGGGGGTCAGGTAGTGCGGCGGCAGCGTCCGGACCGCCTCGCTGACCGCAGACAGGACGTCCGGTCGGGTTTCGTAGACTCGACTCAGCATCTCTGCGCTCCATTTGAAGCGGACGTCTCCGAACGCCCTGAAGGGCAGCAGCAGACCCAGCAGCCGGTCATGGCGGACCGCCGTCCTCAGCTCCGATGGCGGGTGCTCTCCCAGAATCCTTTGCAGCTCGTCGGGGTTCTCGGCGTTGTGGTCGTTGGTGAGACTGACCGCGGACCAGCGCCCGTCCGGATCCTGGACGCCCAGCACGGCCCGGCTGTCCCCCAGGTTAGACACGTGCAGGATGCCGTTGGAGATGTGGGCGACGCAGGCGGTGCAGCCCGACAGCGCCACCCGCAGGGGGCAGGACAGAGACCCCGTCTCCCCAGGGAGGGACACGCGTCTGTGCACAGAAACAAGCTTCACATCTACAAACTGTTATTTAATCTTTATGATATTATTCTAATTATCAGTTTAATCAAGAACAGATGAATTATTAATATGAAGACCATCTGTGAAGGCTCTAATAATAATAAACTAAAGTAACCCAGCTGACATTAAAGGATCATCATGAGGCTGTAGTCTCTGGTTGTTTTGGTGCCACCTAGCTACCACAGCGAGCTACCACAGCTAGCTACAACAGCGAGCTACCACAGCTAGCTACCATAGCTAGCTACCACAGCCAGCTACCACAGCCAGCTACCACAGCTAGCTACAACAGCTAGCTAACATGTGGAATGAATCATCACCTGGACGAGGACAGGTGGACCTGCGCCTCCACAGAAAGATCATAGTCGAGTCGCCGGAAAGCGTTGACCAGCGCTGAACTCAACATGTCGCCATCCTGCAGCCAATCAGAGCAGAGAGATGATAAGAGAGGACCTGTGATGCCACCCCCCCCCCCACCCCCCAGGTAGTTAATTGGTTATATTACCTCCTCCTCCTCCTCCTCCTGCAGTCTCTCCAGCCAGTAGTTTCTGAGGCTGTGGAAGGATGTTGCCCCCCCGTCGGGGCAGCTGTGGTCTTGGGGGTGTTTGTGCCACTCCAGCAGGGGGGGGACGGGCCGGTCCTCCTCCACCGCCCGTTCCAGCTCTTCCAGCATCCTCAGCGGCAGCGTTGCCACGGTGATGTAGTAGAAAAGCCTCTGACTGACGGCGTCAGCGCACGCTGGGCCCGCGTGTCCGTCAAACACACCAAACAGCACCCCGCCGCGGCCCGGCAGGCAGGTGGCGCTGCTGCGACGGTCCTCACCGGGATGGTTGGACGGTAACATGTTGCTATGGAAACCAAGGACACCGTGGGACGCCGGGCCTCTGGGGAGGATGTGGCTGTACTCGTTGGCCTGGAAACAGAAGATGGACGGATGAGACAAAGGAGCAGAGGAGCAGAGGAGCAGACAGAGGAGCAGATAGAGGAGCAGACAGAGTAGCAGACAGAGGAGCAGAGGAGCAGACAGAGGAGCAGAGGAGCAGATAGAGGAGCAGACAGAGGAGCAGAGGAGCAGACAGAGGAGCAGAGGAGCAGACAGAGGAGGAGACAGAGCAGACAGAGGAGCAGACAGAGGAGCAGAGGAGCAGACACCTTTAAGATGTGGTTGATCTGAGCTGAACCCATCTGTCCCGCCTCCTGCGCATTCCTGTACTTCCTGCCCCCGCTGCCTGCTGGGTAACGTAGTTCCGGGGGGGGAGGGGAGAGGGAGCGGCACAGCTGGAGCTCAAACCTGCAACGTCCACCCAAACTTCCTGTTCGTCCCAACATGGCTGCAGTGGGACCTGCCGACAGGTGTGTCTACCTGTTGATGAGCAGCACCTGTCCTCCACCTGTCCTCCACCTGTCCAACACCTGCCCTCCACCTGTCCCCTACACCTGTCCAACACCTGTCCTCCACCTGTCCCCTACACCTGTCTTCCACCTGTCCTCCACCTGTCCTCCACCTGTCCAACACCTGTCCTCCACCTGTCCTCCACCTGTCCCCTACACCTGTCCTCCACCTGTCCAACACCTGTCCTCCACCTGTCCAATACCTGTCCCCTACACCTGTCCTCCACCTGTCCAACACCTGTCTTCCACCTGTCCCCTACACCTGTCTTCCACCTGTCCAGCACCTGTCCTCCACCTGTCCAACACCTGTCTTCCACCTGTCCAGACAGAGGAGCACCTGTCCCCTACACCTGTCCTAAACCTGTACTCCACCTGTCCCCTACACCTGTCCAACACCTCTCCTCCACCTGTCCAACACCTGTCTTCCACCTGTCCAACACCTGTCTTCCACCTGTCCAGACAGAGGAGCACCTGTCCCCTACACCTGTCCTAAACCTGTACTCCACCTGTCCCCTACACCTGTCCAACACCTCTCCTCCACCTGTCCAACACCTGTCTTCCACCTGTCCTACACCTGTCCAGCACCTGTCCTCCACCTGTCCAACACCTGTCTTCCACCTGTCCAGACAGAGGAGCACCTGTCCCCTACACCTGTCCTAAACCTGTACTCCACCTGTCCCCTACACCTGTCCAACACCTCTCCTCCACCTGTCCAATACCTGTCCCCTACACCTGTGAAACACCTGTCCAACACCTGTCCAGCACTTGTCCTACACCTGTCCCCTACACCTCCACCTGTCCTCCACCTGTCTTCCACCTGTCCAGCACCTGTCTTCCACCTGTCCCCTACACCTGTCCAACACCTGTCCTACACCTGTCCCCTACACCTGTCCAACACCTGTCTTCCACCTGTCCTCAACCTGTCCAGCACCTGTCCTCCACCTGTCCAGACAGAGGAGCACCTGTCCAACACCTGTCCTACACCTGTCCCCTACACCTGTCCAACACCTGTCCAACACCTGTCCTCCACCTGTCCCCTACACCTGTCTTCCACCTGTCCAGCACCTGTCCTCCACCTGTCCCCTACACCTGTCTTCCACCTGTCCAGCACCTGTCCTACACCTGTCCAGCACCTGTCCAACACCTGTCTTCCACCTGTCCTCAACCTGTCCAGCACCTGTCCCCAACACCTGTCCAACACCTGTCCAACACCTGTCCAACACCTGTCCTCAACCTGTCCAGCACCTGTCCTCCACCTGTCCAACACCTGTCTTCCACCTGTCCAGACAGAGGAGCACCTGTCCTACACCTGTCCTAAACCTGTACTCCACCTGTCCCCTACACCTGTCCAACACCTCTCCTCCACCTGTCCAACACCTGTCTTCTACCTGTCCTCCACCTGTCCCCTACACCTCCACCTGTCCAACACCTGTCCAACACCTGTCCTCCACCTGTCTTCCACCTGTCTTCCACCTGTCCAGCACCTGTCTTCCACCTGTCCAGACAGAGGAGCACCTGTCCCCTACACCTGTCCTAAACCTGTACTCCACCTGTCCCCTACACCTGTCCAACACCTCTCCTCCACCTGTCCAACACCTGTCCCCTACACCTGTCCCCTACACCTGTCCAACACCTCTCCTCCACCTGTCCAACACCTGTCCAGCACCTGTCCAGCACCTGTCCTCCACCTGTCTTCCACCTGTCCCCTACACCTGTCCTACACCTGTCCAACACCTGTCCCCTACACCTGTCTTCCACCTGTCCAATACCTGTCCCCTACACCTGTCCAACACCTGTCCTCCACCTGTCCTCCACCTGTCCTCCTTTGTTAGTGTTTTCTCAGACAGTTTCGGTGTGCAGCCGTTTCCTTCGCTGTGACCTTTGCCAGTTTCAGTCAGTAATCAGTCACCCATAAACCTGCTGCTCACAGAAGCCCCGCCCCCCACTTCCTGTCTGCTGCTCACAGAAGCCCCGCCCCCCACTTCCTGTCTGTGTTCATTAAATGTGTCTGCAGCTCTGCTTGTAGTTACGGCTGATGTCCACCAGAGGGCGACATTTGACCAGAAACAGATGATTTTAGAAAATATCTAATATATGATATATTATATATTTAAACTGGCTTTTTAGAAAAACTTATTAAACATTTAAACATAAATAAATAATTTTCTCTTTTTTTTAAGAACAAATGTTTTTTTAATTAAATATCAGTAAATTTAAAGTAAAGTAAATTTAGAAATACTGTATCATCAGTTCATTCTGGCTTCATGTGTTGCATGTTCACCAATCCAGGATGATGAAATAGAAATATGTGAAGCCAGGTCTCAGTAATTCAGATATCACAGATTTACTGATGCAGACATGGAAAAAACACGTGCTGCACACCTCTGACCAAGTGAGCAACAGCTTCTAGTGGAAACTAATGAGGAGGTGAAACACAAATGTTCAAAGAGAAATAAGTGTGATGTAATTAAAGTGACAATAACGGAGCGACTGAATGTGGAAGTAGTCCAAATATAAACACTTCATAACACTGCTCCACTGAAACTGTCATAATTACAACTCAAGGAGGAAGTCTACTTATCATGTTCACAATGAGCCGCCTACCAAATGTGACAGAGCTGCAAACATAACAGAGCCTTTACTCACATGTTCAGCATCTCTACCTGAATATAAGAACATGCCTCTTGTGAAGAAACGTAGTGAAACACAGATCATCTGTGGATGGTGAGGGCTCCGCGTTGCACGCTGCTCAACTTTGGGACCCTGCAGCAATTATTACAGTGATACTGTATCTGTGCTATTTTAATGTAGGCTGATAAATATGAATATATGAATTCACTTTAAAACACTTTTATTTCCCACTGAACAAATAAAACAGCAGGATTAACTAAACCTGGCTGTTAGCCTGGTCTGGAGCCGGCTAGCCGCACAGAATAAATCTCCATGGTAACTGAATAAATCTCCACGGTAACTGAATATATCTCCACGGTAACTGAATATATCTCCACGGTAACTGAATATATCTCCATGGTAACTGAATAAATCTCCACGGTAACTGAATATATCTCCACAGTAACTGAATATATCTCCACGGTAACTGAATATATCTCCACGGTAACTGAATACATCTCCATGGTAACTGAATATATCTCCACGGTAACTGAATACATCTCCATGGTAACTGAATAAATCTCCACGGTAACTGAATACATCTCCACGGTAACTGAATACATCTCCATGGTAACTGAATAAATCTCCATGGTAACTGATGCTCCTGATGTTAACCAGAAAATCCCGGCTTAATCTGCTATCTAGGTTTTGTGCAGCAGCCCTCTGGTTGGTACTAAATTCTCTGACAGGAGGAGACTCTCCGTCCTAAAACCAGCACACAGAGACACTGAGGAACCAGAACCAAACCAGAACCCAAAACCAGCACACAGAGACACTGAGGAACCAGAACCAAACCAGAACCCAAACCCAGCACACAGAGACACTGAGGAACCAGAACCAAACCAGAACCCAAACCCAGCACACAGAGGTTGAGTGAATGTGGTGTTGAAGGTGTGGAGGTGGATCAGTGTGTCAGAGGAGACTCTGTAGAAGGACAGAGTGCCAGCAGGACAGGAAGAGGAGGAAGAAGAAGAAGAGGAAGAGGAGGAGGAAGAAGAGGAGGAGGAGGAAGAAGAGGAGGAGGAGGAAGAAGAGGAGGAGGAGGGGGAAGAGGAAGAGGAGGGGGAAGTGGAAGAGGATGACGTATGAATCTATGGGAGACTGGTTTTTAAAATAAAAGACTGGTGTAGGATGGCCGGATTGATTAGTTTTAGTTTTCTTCAGGTGGAGTACTATAGTGTTGTCAGAAAATAGTGATAAGTCAGAGATGCAAGCATGACGGCACGGGTCGAAGTGGGATGATGACGCAGTGAATTCTGAGCATCTGAGGAAACCGTAAAATGCTAACATGAACATCGCTGCGAGGGTCAGGGCGATGTGAGGAGTTAGGTATCCTGAGCGAATAGTGAGTAGGCAAGCGGACAACAGTTCGGCGGTAAGAAGAAGCCGTTTAGGAGGTTTGGATGGTTCTTGGTGGAGGAGACTGGAGAGAAGTGACTTTACTTGGGGATGGTTTAAGGCTGAGCTGGATTACCTGTGATTAGTTTGGAGAAAGACTAGTACCGCTGAGGTAGGATTTGATAGTAGGCGTTCTTATGTTCATGGCAGAATGAGCATAGGTGATGTAGCAGGTGACGGTGGTGAGATAGAACGAGGGGGAAATGATGTTGTGTCGGTCATGAAAGTGTTGGAAATTATTCCAAGCTGTCCAGTGGGAGGGTTAGGGCTAGAAGCTGATAAGCCGTTAATTATATGGTTTTGGGATTCAACAATCAGGGGTATTAAAGATGGATTTACAGATTGAAAGTCAGTGCAGAATATGGAGGAACTAGTCGGCAGTGGTTTGGCATGCAGAGCCAGTTTCTGAACTTCTGGAACATAAAATGAGAGAGAGTCAGCGATGGTATTTTGGTGGCCAGGGACGTGAGCGGTGTGGAGGATATATTGGTTAGTGACGGAGTGCCACGTGAGCGACGCATGAATGGCATGATTGAAGAGGAGTTGGAGCGACCTTTGTTAATGATGTCAACTACTGAAAGATTATCAGAGTGTATGAGAATGGATTTACTGGACTATTCATGTCCCCATAGGACGGCGGCGGGTAGATTTCGAAGAGGCGGAGGAAGCGACCTGGCGATTGTTCGTGAGCTCTGGGGGCCATGATGATGCGAACCATCTACCGCTGTAGAAACCCCCCAAAACCGGCAGAGGGAGCGGCGGCATCAGTGAAGAGCTGAATGTCTAGGGAGTTGGTCAGTTGGTCATCGTAAAAGAAGGAGATACCGTTTCAGATCGAGGAGATGGAGCCACAAGCGCAGCTCGGCGAGACATGATTGATTCAGTGAGACGGATGACAGAAGCGACGGGACTGAAGATGCAATAGACAGCAGGTGGTGGCCGAGGAGGGAGAGTAATTGACGTTTGGTGCAAGATGGGGCCAAGAGGAAATTAGAGATGAGGAGACAGATATGGTTAAGCTTCTCAATGGGGAGAGACGGCTGGAACAAGTTAGTATCAAGGGTGATGCCCAAGAACTCTAATGATGAAGATGGGCCCTCCGTTTTTTCCGCCGACAGTGGGACACCAAGGTCGGTAAACACGGAGGTCAGAGTGACTATGCCAGATGCGGGAGGAGAAGAAGGGGGGGTAATGAGAAGGAAACCATCTAAGACATAAACAAGAAACTGGATGCCGTGATTATTAGATAATATCCAGCATAGGGCTTCTGATAAGGTGTCAAACAGGTTGGGACTACTTTTGCAGCCGAAGGTGAGTCTTACTGCAAAGTGGTATGTACCTCACCATTGGACACCCAAAAACCGCCAGAAATCCGGGTGGATAGGGAGAACTTTGAATGCACTGGTGATGTCGGCTTTTGAAAGCCATGAACCTTTGCCTGTGAGTTTAATGAGTGCGATAGCGTGGTTTATGGTAGCGTAGTGAAGTGAGTAGTCTTCGCTCGGAATGAGGCTGTTAACGCTGGGGACGCTGCTGCCGTGCGGAGCTGAAAGATCAATGATGATCCGCTGCTTTCCGGAGTATTTCCGAGTTGCTATACCGAGAGGGCTAATGCGAAAAGTAGGGAAAGGAGGGTGAGGAAAGGGGCTGGCATCCCGGTGCCATACGTCCTGTGAGACACTGAGAGCTGGTATTGGTTGGAAGGAGCTGCAAAATGTTCGGGCATCTCAGTGCTATCAGCTCCTGCTGAGGCAGCCTGCTGCTGTTGGATAGAAGAAAAGAAAGCTGGGGGCGCTGGCATCCCGGTGCCGTACGCCCCATTGGCCATTAATTGGGATTAGATGGAGGGCAGCAAAGCTTTCAGGCATCCCGGTGCCATGATAAGCTACTGCGTTGGTATGTCTACACTGCGTAGAGAGAGAAGCAGTGTGTACTGGCAACCCGGTGCCAGCCACGGCTGCTGAAAAAAGGAGGTGGGCTGGGTGTGAGGAGAGGGCTGGGGGTCCTGGCACCCTGGTGCCAGGTTCCTTCTCCCCAACTGATTGTAATGTGTGCTTATGGTGAACGGTGGCTGCAGTATCATGCAGAGACTGGTGAGTGGTAACTAGAGTTTTTCTATGCTTTGAAGCACTCTTCCTTCTTTGATATGCTGTTTTATTACTGGAGGCTTGAGGTTGAGAATAAGTTACCTCTCTAGGCGGGGTTCTGATGTCACCACGTTCGGCGTGCGTGGTGGCGTCATTTGGAAGGACGCTGGTGTGAACGGTGCTGCAGGAGCAGCACGCGGCCATGAGGCTGTTGAACTGTTTGGCCTTGTTGTTGGCACGGTTGAAGTGGATTCCCCTCTCCCTGAGTGCCTTATGGAGGGTGGCCATGGTCCAGTCTGAGATTTTTGAGGGAAACTGGCTGGTAGTGGACCTTGGTGGGGAATGGTGGTGCATCGAGCGGCTGCGGGTGGAGACGTCGGTGTCGGAGCGAAGTTTGGGGGCTGAAGTTATCCTCGCAGCGTTATCCTCGCCGCGTCCTCTTTTGGCTGGTGGGGGAGGTGTACCTGGAGAGGTGGAGGAGTCATCGGATGAGCTGTAGTTTTGTAGGTTGAGGAGAGATGATCCGGGCGCGATGGTGACTATGGAGGACACGGAGCTTGCAGGAGTCGACCGCTTTCTCAGCTGGTTCAGGAGCAGGGATGGTGAAGTCTCAGGCACCGAGACTATGGCGGCTCCTTCGGCTGGTTGGAGACCTTGGCGTTGAGTAAGCGGTGTACCTCCGAAGACCTCATCATCGGAGGGAGACAGAGAGATGAAATCCATGCCGTGGTACGGGTAAGTCACTGTAAATTAATAAGTAACTTCTTGACAATCAACGATAGTAGTTCTTGTGCGAATGCGAGTGAACGAGGGGGACGATGGTTATGTCTGTTTATATAGGAGCCGGAAGGACTGTAATTGGTGTGTGTTCCCGCTCCTGAAACTGTGCTTATCAAGCTTCGATTAGTTTGCAGCAGAAGAAAATGATTGAATGCAGGAAAGCATTGAACCCTGCACTAAACTGTGAAGAAACTAGACAACTATTAATAATGTTCACATTATTATTAGAGGGACATTTTTCTCAATCTGACAATAAAGACAGATCAAATGAAAGCTTCTATTATTATTGATCATCCTTTTTTTATTGGACATAACAGGTGATACAGCAGTTCCATTTATTTCTGCCTGAGTAACACAAACATACAAATGATCAACTTTACTTGGTAAAAAGACAAAAACAGCAAATAAGAAACATGTGAAAAGATTAGAAACAGATGAATGATGGTGTAAATGAGCTTTTTATTGTGGATATTTAGTAAGGCGCTAAACTGTCAGCTGTTTGTCCTCTAATATTCTGTTCACATACAGCCAGAGCTGCAACTATTAGTCCATTCATTGATTATCCATCAACACTAAATCAGCACTTCATCATCATTTTAGTCCTTTTGAAGCTTTTCTTTGTCTCACATGATAATAAACTGAATATTTGATGTTGTGGACTTTAGTTCAGACTAAATGAGACATTTAAAGACGCTGCCTTTGACTCTGTCCAATTACAACCAGCATTTCACACTATTTACACTATTTCCTGACATTTTAGAGACACAACTATGAATTGATGAATGGATGAATCATCATGTTGATTGACAGCTGTACATGCACATCCAGTAGAGACACACATAAAAACATGTTGGTTTCTGAATCCACTATATGATTCAAAAAACAAGTCATTGAACAAGAAGCCAAAAAAGCAAATAAGAGGAGAAAGAACAAAGTTCCTCTATAGGCCAGCAGATACTTCCTGTCATTATGTGTGTTATAGTTAGTGGCTAAACTCTTCCAACATGTTTAAAAAGCTCGCTCACAACTTGACGTTTCAGTAAACTTTGAGCCGCTGGTGGTTTTCTCTCTGAGAGCTTCTGAGTTTCACTTTGGGTGTTGGACTTGAACATTGACTGAGACTCATAAGGATCAAAGCCACCACCTCCCAACCTCCAAACAGTCCTCTAACAGACTGAGATATCTGCTCTGAGAAAATCAGCTTCTGTTTTACAGCTTTTTAAATGTGGATATATGTGACTGACTAACTAACTGTCAGTCATGTGGAAACCATGTTGGCTTTACAAACTCTATTTACAACCAGTGAGAGATCAGGTTGGTACTAAATAACATGAGAACCTTTCTCTGACAGGAGGAGACTCTCCTTCCTACAAACCACACAGAGACACTGAGGAACCAGAACCAGACCAGTAGACCCCAAACCCAGCACACAGAGGTTCAGTGAATGTGGTGTTGAAGGTGTGGAGGTGGATCAGTGTGTCAGAGGAGACTCTGTAGAAGGACAGAGTGCCAGCAGGACAGTCCACATACACTGCTACTCTGTTAGAGACAGAGGAGGAGGAGGAGGAGGAGGAGGAGGAGGAGGAGGAGGAGGAGGAGGGGGTGGGTGTTCTTCTCTTATTGTGACAGACAGAGTAACCTTCATCATCAGAGCAGAACAGACTCCAGGACTGATCATTCGCTCCAAACCAACAGTCTTTACTGTCTCCTTTCCTGCTGATTCTTCTGTAACTCACTGATATAGAAACCCATCCTCTCCACTTGACCTCCCAGTAACAGCGACCAGTCAGATCATTTCTACACAGCAGCTGAGGACAGAAGTCAAATCTGTCTGGATGATCAGGATATGACTGATACTCCTCCACACGTGTCACCTTCCTGTTGTTACCAGACAGTTTGAGGTTTCTGTTCATTGTGTTTGGATCCAGTTCCAGTTCACAGAAATCTGATGGAGAGAACGAGACATAATACAGCTGCAGTTATTGATGATGACATCACACACACACGCACACTATAACTTTACAGATATTTAATGTTTTATTTATTGAGTTCTTTTATTTTTTGTTGTTCTGGTCGTTAGTCTGAATGTTGACTTTATGCTTCTTGTTTGTTTGTTTCTGTTTTTAATTCTTGTTTTTCTTCACAATAAAATAAAATAAACTAAAATAAAAATAAAAGCACACTTACACCTCCAAGGACCTGGTGTCAACCATCGGACTCCAGCAGGCTGCAGGCTGAAAGGAGGAGGGGGGTCAGAGCAGCACGTTCTCTTTCAGCATGCTAACATGGACGTTACATGGCTCTAGTCTACTGTTTTATTATTCTCTTCTAATGTGGGGTTGGGCTTTCATACACTTTGATCCAATCTGAATCCACTATCCCAATCCTTCTGAAACCCTGATTGAATCTAATCAGGTTTAACTTTCAACATTTACAGGAAACTTCAGTTAGAAAGAAGAAAAAGTCAAAGATTCAGTTGAGATCTGTGATCAGCTCTGACAGAGAAAATGTTTCCAGCTCTTCCTCCTCTATCACACATTGTATGTCCATACCTGAGAGTGTCCAGTCCAGCAGACAGGATCCTCTCTCCTGAGTGTCCTGGATGATTGTAGCTCAGGTCCAGCTCTCTCAGATGGGAGGGGTTGGACCGCAGAGCTGAGGCCAGAGAAGCACAGCCTTCCTCTGTGATCAGACATCCTGACAGGCTGCAAACACACAAAACAACACACATGTCACACAGTGTGAGAGTACTGCTGTGTGCAGTCACATACAACAACAAACTGTCTCCAAACTAACTCACTAAAAGATGAAGTGAATCAGGGAGCTCCAGAAAGTTGAGCATCCAGCCAGATGGGAAGATTCAGCAGCATGTTTTTACCTCGTCATTGTGATCCAAATGTTCAAATCATTCTAATGTGTTTATGAAGAGTGAAGCTTTTGCCAAAAGGAAGAATAAAGACGCACTTTTATCACAGTGCTGTGTCAACTTTTCAGGTTTTTTTAAACTCCACTAAATCAAGGAGCCTCCTGATATAAAATGTGACTTCACAGAGGTTCATCAAAGTCTCCACCAGACAGACTAGTCTGCTCTTTAGCCTGAAACTGCTGCTGGAGGAACCCTGTGAATACTTGGCTGTGCAGCTCCAACGGTTTTTACACACATTTAGAAGAAATGTGGGAACTCTTCATTTTACAGCTCTGCTCATTTGATGGAAAGTAGCTGATGGATCAATAATCAGTGATCAATCATCTGATTATTGATCAGTGATGATTGAGGTTTAACCTTTGTAAATCTGACATTTAAACTAACTCATGTTTGTCCTCACAGTTGTCTGAGTAGCTGCAGTATGATTGGTCCATAAATACTTAGATACACACAAGCTGCTCATTTGGTTTCCATTCTTTTCTTCATAAATACAAACTAATATTATAGATATATAAACGGCACCGCTGTCAACTCTCACTCAGAGACACAACTGATAGCTGCGTGTGAGGCGTTTAGGGACAGTTTGTAAACTGTAGCAGCAGATACTGATAGCTTACTGTATGATGTATTGTCCTTTTTATTGGATTCAGATCCTTTCATATGTCTGACAGACCCAGCTCCCTCAGCATTCAGTTTATATTTTTCATGATGTCTCTCTCCTGTGTAGCAGCGTTTTGATGTATCCAGACTTGGGTGTAGTCTAACATTCAAGTCTCCACCACAGATTCGGGTTCCCTGAGCATCTGAGACCAATAACTCAAAGATTTGTTTCTAACATTTCCACTCAGATACCGGAGGAGCAGAAACATTTAAAAAGTGAGTAAAGCACCCTGTAGATCAGATCAGAACAAATCTGCCACCTGAACCTTTTTTTACATTTATGCACTCAAAGTTTAATTTACTAGAAATTAAACAGCCACTCCTCTCTTTGGGCTCTGCCTACAGGAAGATGAACACTGACTTCATGTTCAGGATCTTAAAGGAGACTCACTTCTACTTCTTCGCTCTTTCATTTTGCTTCTCTTAATTTGATTTCCCAAACCATTTACATTATACATAATTACTTTAATTGACTTGATACTTTGCATATTGTGTCATCTGAATACATTTCAACCCCTGCATGACTAAATATCACAAGCATCCTGCACCCCTGGTGCTATCAATAACAGGAGCACTAACATGAACATTAACTAGTAAGGCCTCTTTCATGGCCTCATGACTCAGTTGCAATGTGAGTATAGAGGGAAAGTCTCTTCCACCTGATGATGAAAGAAGGTCCTCTTCAGCCTTTCAGCTGATACACAGCTCCGTAACATCCAGTAAAACGTCCCAACAACAGATCTTTAGTCCTTATGCTCTTAATATTATCTTCCTCATAAGTTTAGTGTCACACACATAGCCTTGAAGATAATATCTGTCTCCTGTATTATTCTCAGCATCTCAGCATCAGACCACTAAAAGATATATTATAACTAAGCGTGTTACCGTTATGTTAAGAAAACTCATCAAGTGTCCTGATGCCAGATTGAAGCCGTGCCTGGAGCTTGTATTCTCACCGTTTCCTCACTTTCCACTGAATCACCAAAACAGCTGGCTGATCTGAACCAGAACCGTCACCGGTGTCCCTCTCTCTGCCATATCTGCTGAGTTGGAAGTCACTGTGCCTTCCTTGTAAAACACTGAAATCTTATGTTTCTTTTTGGAGCCTTTTTAAAGACATGATTGTTATTGAAGGTGTAAAAGAAGGAGAACATAAATGCTGCTTTCATGTCAGAACTTTTGTAAAAGTTACTCCACCCCCATATAGCTTAATTTATTTCTTGATGTATTGCCTCAAAATATAAAAGTGACATTGGACGTGTTGAGTATCAGGCCTCAATAAGCAGGCAAGGAAAGAAAAAAATGCTTATTGGACATTGAGCTGAGGTAAAAACTGGTTTAACAAATCATATCAGAGGAGCAATCCTACACAGGTTTAATGTTTATCCTCTGAAATCATTCAGAGTTTAAATACATCTGTTAAACAGGTTGATGAATCCTGACCTGAGAGTTTCCAGTCCACAGTGTGGACTCTTCAGTCCAGCAGAAAGCTGCTTCACTCCTGAATCCTGCAGGTTGTTGTTACTCAGGTCCAGATCTCTCAGACTAGAGGACTGGGAGCTGAGAACTGAGGACAGAGCTGCACAGCTTCTCTCTGAGAGGTTACAGTCAGACAGTCTAGAGAGGAAAAACAATAAGAACTTATTTATTTTTCTGACATTTTGAAAAGACAGCAGAATATTAAAATAATCTATCTGTGTGCTTACAGAGCTTTGTTGGAGACTTTGACCACTGGCAGCAGCCTCAGAAGAGCCTCCTCTGAAGCAGAGTATTTCTTCAGGTCAAACACGTCCAGATCTTTTTCTGATGACAGTAAGATGAAGACCAGAGCTGACCACTGAGCAGGAGACAGTTTATCTGTGGAGAGACTTCCTGATCTCAGGTACTGTTGGATCTCCTCCACTAGAGAACGATCATTCAGTTCATTCAGACAGTGGAACAGATTGATGCTTCTCTCTGCAGACAGATTCTCACTGATCTTCTCCTTGATGTACTCGACTGTTTCCTGATTGATCTGTGAACTACTTCCTGTCTTTTTCAGCAGACCTCGTAGGAGAGGCTGATTGGTCTGCAGTGAAAGACCCAGGAGGAAGCGGAGGAACAAGTCCAGGTGTCCATTTGGACTCTTTAAGGCCTCGTCCACAGCTCTCTGGTAGAAACGTGTTGATTTGACTTTTCTTATTTTAGACAACCAGGATGTTTTTTCTGCCAGCAGATTGACTCCAGACTTGATGAATGTCAGATGGACATGAAGAGCAGCCAGAAACTCCTGAACACTCAGATGGACGAAGCAGAACACCTGCAATAGCCCACAGTCCTCCTCTTTAAAGACCTGTGTGAACACTCCTGAGTACACTGAGGCTGCTCTGATATCGATGCCACACTCTGTCAGGTCTGATTCATAGAAGATCAGGTTGCCTTTCTGCAGCTGCTCAAAAGCCAGTTTCCCCAGAGACTCAATCATCTTCCTGCTCTCTGGACTCCAGTGTGGATCTGTCTCAGCTCCTCCATCATACTTGACGTTCTTCAGTTTGGACTGAAGCACCACAAAGCGGAGATACATCTCAGTCAGGGTCTTGGGCAGCTCTCCAATCTTACTGCTCTTCATGGTCTTCAGAACTGTAGCAGTGATCCAGCAGAAGACTGGGATGTGGCACATGATGTGGAGGCTTCGTGATGTCTTGATGTGGGAGATGATGGTTCTGGCCTGCTGCTTATCTCTGAATCTCTTCCTGAAGTACTCCTCCTTCTGTGGGTCAGTGAACCCTCTGATCTCTGTCACCATGTCGACACAGTCAGGAGGGATCTGATTGGCTGCTGCAGGTCGTGTGGTTATCCAGAGGCGAGCAGAGGGAAGCAGTTTCCCCCTGATGAGGTTTGTCAGCAGCACATCCACTGAGGTGGACTCTGTAACATCAGTCAGGATCTCAGTGTTGTGGAAGTCCAGAGGAAGTCGACACTCATCCAGACCGTCAAAGATGAACACAACCTGGAACTCTTCAAACCTGCAGATTCCTGCTTCTTTGGTTTCAGTAAAGAAGTGATGAACAAGTTCCACCAAGCTGTACTTTTTCTCTTTCAGCCCATTCAGCTCTCTGAAAGTAAATGGAAATGTGAAGTGTATGTCCTGGTTGGCTTTGTCTTCAGCCCAGTCCAGAGTGAACTTCTGTGTTAAGACTGTTTTCCCAATGCCAGCCACTCCCTTTGTCATCACTGTTCTGATTGGTTCATCTCTTCCAGGTGAGGCTTTAAAGATGTCTTCTTGTCTGATTGTTGTTTCTGGTCTGTCTGGTTTCCTGGATGCTGTTTCAATCTGTCTGACCTCATGTTCATCATTGACCTCTGAAGCCCCTCCCACTGTGATGTAGAGCGGTGTGTAGATCTGATTCAGAGGGATTTTTCCTGCTTTTGAAAGTCCTTCTAACACTTTCTGAAACCTTTTCTTCAGATTGGTTTTCAATGTGTGTTTACATTTGAGATGAGTTTCTGAAAGAAGAAACAACAGTAAAAGATGAATTTAAATAACTTGAACCCTACAGTGGTGGAGGGAGACGCAGGAGGGGACCAGTGGTCATTTTGGGGTGGCACAGATATCTCTATTATATGAAGATAAAAATGTGTCTAACTACAAAATAACACACAATGATTTGGAGTTCAGCCAGCGGTGGAACAGATACATTAATATTTAGTGTTTCCAACATTTTTATCTTATTCCTGCAGGTAAAATAATAAAGAAGCTTCCATGATAGGTACAAAGTACAAGTGTCCCAAGCTAAAGAGTATTACTTTACAGCTCAGTTTATGGTGCTCAGCAGCACTATGAGCTCATTCTCTATCACTGAATCATCATGGATACAGAGTCACTGACAGATATGATTAAAATAAGTTTATAAGTGTAAATCAAAGTCTGATAACATTATATATAACTAATAAATATAATCAAAATATACATTAAACCAAAAATTATTGTTTCAGAATAAATATCAGAGAAGGTAACACTGGAATAACCAAGTGTAGATGTGAGAGTTGATATACCTGGAGGTCCACTTGGACCAGAGGTCAGTGGGGGATCTTCTTTCTTCTTCTCTGAGTCTGTCTGTTGGGTTTGTTCAGGTTTTTGGGAATCACCTAAAAATCAGAGTCAAACTTCAAGTTGCTGAAACTACTTTACAAAAGCTTTTATAATGTGTTTTCTACACGATCTGTTTAACATATAGATTGAACACACTATATGTAAGGAGAAGGTAACACTGTGTATATGTGTGAGAGTTGATATACCTGGAGGTCTTGAGTCAGAGGTCAGAGGGGGATCCTCTCTCTTCTTCTCTGAGTCTGTCTGTTCTTTCTCCATCTCACCCGGTCTATCACTCCCCTCTGCCTCAGCAAGAACCTCTGAATTAATAAACATTTTACAGAAATGAGAAGCTGTGGTAGAAAACATCAATCATAAACATAAAAGTGTAATATCTATTCAGTTCAGTGGAGTTTCACAGCATTACGGAAGTATCATTAAATCATATTCAACAAGCAGAGGCTCTGAAACTGCACACCTTTCCAACATGGGAAATTTGCTTTGTTCTGAACCTGATGATCCAACATTCACTCCCACTTACTCATCCAGATCTCCATATCATTCCTGCTGGGAGACCTCACAGTATCAGCACGGATCTCATCATGCATTGCTGATAGCTCGGCATAGTGAAGGAACGCCACCTTCAGCTTAACCTCTCTAAGACCGAGCTCCTTATCATGCTTATCATAACGTGTTACATAAAGGACTTCAGTAATATTATTACAGTTACTATGTCCAGTAACCTGTGTTACCAACCACATTACAGCAAGAAATTATGTTTATTGGTTTTTAAGAATTCATCCACACCACGGAAAAAATCCCCTGAGACTAATTTCTAAGGCTGAGGTGTAGTTAAAGCTTATCGTTAGGGCTCCTAGTTTATGCTGCTATAGGCTTAGACTGCCAGGGGGACTCCCATGATGCACTGGGCTCCTCTCTCCTCCTCCCTCTCTCTCTCTATTCATCCATCTATATCCATTAACATTCATGTTCTATTAATGCATCAATAAGCTAAACTTCTTCCCCGGAGTTGTCTGTGCTTTCTGGTCTCACAGGTAATCTGGGCCTGGAGACGTCCGGATGACGGATTCCAGTCCTGGACCTTCAATGTGCTTCTCTCTCCTCTCCTTCCTCTCTCCTCTCCTTCCTCTCCTCTCCTCTCTCCTCTCCTTCCTCTCTCTCCTCTCCTTCCTCTCCTTCTCTCCTTCCTCTCTCTCTCCTTCCTCTCTCCTCTCCTCTCCTCTCCTTCCTCTCTCTCCTCCTCTTCCTCTCTCTCCTCTCCTTCCTCTCCTTCCTCTCTCTCCTCTCCTTCCTCTCCTTCCTCTCCTCTCTACTCCAACCGGTCCAGGCAGATGTTCTCCCACTCTGAGTCTGGTTCTGAGGGTGCTTCCTGTTAAAAGATGTTCTCCCACTCTGAGTCTGGTTCTGAGGGTTCTTCCTGTTAAAAGATGTTCTCCCACTCTGAGTCTGGTTCTGAGGGTTCTTCCTGTTAAAAGATGTTCTCCCACTCTGAGTCTGGTTCTGAGGGTTCTTCCTGTTTAAAGATGTTCTCCCACTCTGAGTCTGGTTCTGAGGGTTCTTCCTGTTAAAGGGAGTTTTTTCTCTCCACTGTCACCAAGTGCTGCTCACGAGGTGAATATTGGCTTTGCATTCTGTGTGAACACAGCTTTAAGGTGTAAACAGCCCTGCAGAGGTTCAACACCTGTAACTTCCCACCAGTCAGTCAGAACTAAAGAAGACTTTTGGATGAGAGGAGAAACACCTTGAAGAATCTAAAACAAGTCCACCGACCATCGACTGAGCATTTCTAAATATCTTTGTAACATTTGAATCTTTCCATGACTTACCTTTAGGTTCTGGGAGGTGGGACAAACGCTCCACTAGATCATTCTGACTGATCTTCCCTAAAATCATTCTGGTCACTTTAATGGTGTTTATACCGTAGCTTTCAACCATCAGATCCAGTGTTTTAATTCTGTTAGCTTTCTCCAGATCACACTTTGGGATTGGTTTGAAGCCTTCAAGGACCCCCTGCTGACGAAGGTACCACCTGAATTCTTCAAATTCCTCAGATCCCAAATCCTTCAAACAGCCCAAGAGGACCTCTGTAGGTGTCTCCATCTTTTGTGATGCTAAGATCTAAAAGGAATGACAGAAATCTGTATTTGATTAACAATTACACACTTAATCTTCTGGACTACAAAAAATGTAGTATTGATATGATAACAACATAACACATAACTATTAATGACAAGGATTTAGTTTCTGATTAAATTAATGACCTGACCTAATTTTGCCACACATCTGACTAGTTGGAAACATCACATGATCATTTATAACAGTAGTTAAAGCAAAGCTTCAGCTTTGGTTTGTGGTTGGTAACTTCGGTAGAGACATTTTTTGTCTAATGGTGTGAATAGACACACACATAATAATATTCATTCTAGTTTCATATCCATTTTAGTCCTTTGTATGTCCTTGTGTATCTCTCTCATGTGTGAAAGTGCTACGGACTGATAGGACACCACCTGTGAGGCCATGCTATGTCTTAGAAGAATGGGCTGATTCTCAGAGCAGGGTGGACTGAGCTGGACAGAGATTATAACTTTGGTTCTGTTTCTTTATACGGTTAGTTCTCTGTACAGTATCTTATCTTGTGACTTAAATTCATTTACTGGACTCATGATTTTCTCTCTCACCGTTGATTAAGGAAATCACAATAGTCACCAAGTTTAAAAAAATGAGCCATGTATGAGCAACAATCACAGATTAGCTAACAACAGCTGACACCTGAAATTAAATATAATATCAAATAATCTTAGTTTTATGCAGTGAAGTCATTTTCAGTTCTGTGACATTTGGACAATCCAGCAACACCTTCCAAACCCAAATCTACACCCATGAGTTAAAGCAGAATGTGAACACAAAGTAGTCTCCGTGTGGAGCTCAGCACACAGTGACGTTAATCTCCTGGTGGAAGCACCATCCAGATGTTTATTGATAGATTGGAGCACACTGACCTGTATGTTGGAGCTGGATGAGGCCATTTCTTCTCTTTGTCCGGGTTTCTGGTCTAGTTGTCTGGGTTCTTGTTTTCCTCCTCCGTTACACACTTGTTCATTATTTCTACATGCCGTCCTGAACTTCCTCTGCCTGAGTAAAACAATAAAAAGATGATAAAGAAGTGAACGTTTGTCTGTAACTGCTTCTCTAAATCAGTCTGTCTGAACTCTGGGACTCCTCGGCTCCGTTAAAGATGCTTGAAACTGGATTATATGTCTCTAAAGTTTCCTCAGTTTATGAGTTTATGAGTTGTGGCGTCTTTAATCTCTTTGAATCCACTTTTCAGACTCGTTTCTGCTCATTTTGAGCTGAAAAACAGACTGAATACTTTAGTGAGACAAATGAAGAGCAGTTACCTTGAAACAAGTCTAATCATCTACAGTGCAGATGCTGCCTGACGGGAGGATTTGTCTTTGATTAGAAAAAATAAGTTGAATCCTCCTAAAATGAGATATTGTTGGGCAGTTCATGCAGTTCACAGTACATTGTGTCACATGTTGTAATAACAGTCTGTTGATTGGTTCGTGAACGTGAGTCCAACATGATCTCAGGAAGCTGTTCAGTGGATGTTTTAGGTTGAATGGCTCACAGCTCATAGCATGGACAGTTAGCCCACAACCCAGCAGCTGAAGTTCAGTAAAGCTTATTAACAAAGGATTTCTTGTTTCAAAAGTTCAACTAAAGCGATTCTGATTATAGAGAAGTGATAAGAAAGAGGAACTGAACGAAAAAACAGGAAGCTGGACAAGATGGCATGAGATCATATATGGATCTGTTATAGTTCATGTTACAGGAAGCAGGTCTGCAGATAGAGAGGTGTTAGTGTGAGCTGTTTAATGTGCTCCTCTCTTGCTGCAGAGCTCAGGGAGCCTGTTTGAAACACTTTAGTGATTTATTAAAGGCAGCTGGACTGTAAAACAATACTGTGTCTCTGTTATTTAGGTGACTTTCTCACCTAACTAGACCATAACACTAACCTCTGCTGTGTAAAAGGAGGATTATTCTTCTTATTATTGATGATTCATGTGTGAGAGACGAGTAAAGTCAAACTATTGTTGTGACTGTGTGGATGTGTGAGTAAGCTTCAGTGTGAGATGGACGCTCAGACCAATGTTAAGAAACAGAAAGGCATCAAAACAACAAACTAAAGAGACTCAAACTGAAATGATCTCAAATGTCTCTACAGCTGGATTTACTTTGATTCTCTTATTTAGAAATGAAGCTGTGAAATCCCCCCCACCCATAAACATGTATAGAAATACTAGTTTACTATAAATATATGAGTGCTGTGTGAGCTGTGATTGGTGGGTTAGCAGCCTCAACAAACACTAACTGTCACACTAACACACTAAACCTCATTTACACAATCAGTCTTTTCTGTTAAAGCAGCAAAACCATGAAGCTGAAAATCAACTCTGCTGTCACACCTAAACACCTGAACACACACACCTGGATTTGATTTCTTCTGTTTTCACTTTGTAAAAAAGCCTCCTGTGCTCACATGTTGTAAATGAGCGTTTCACTACAAGCACTACATACAGAGCACTGCTGCCTGTGCACTATTGTATGTTTCACTTCCAAACTTATTGTGATGTTCATGTTAAATCTAATCAAGTGAACACAGTGGACTGGAAGAAAAACACTCACACAGGAAGTAGAGACTCTGCTGCAGGTTGAGAGCGATGATCTGTCCATCAGAAGTGATGAAAGGATCAATCATCACCCTGAAAATAAACCACCACACGTCCTCATACACATCATCCTGATTGGTTGGTCTGTCCACACCCAAAAGCTGAAACCTTTCAGCCACCACTTCCTGTTCTACATTAACTGTGAGTGTTTTGCAGTTATTTGCTCTTGTTTCTGGCATGCTGTGGGTATTATTGGGTCATTAGTGGTATCGTTAAAATCTACACTGTAAAAACTCCCTCACCTCAAACTGTGCTAAATATTCTTTGAACTGGTGAAATCTGATCAACAAACCACAAAGCTGAAACATACTTGTGCTTGTGAACAGGTGTTTCTGTGTGAAAGAGGACCAAAGAATCATCATGCAGAGTGGAGGTTGTTCTCAGTGTTCACGTTAACTCCTCTATAGCTTCCACTTCCTGTGAATAGCGTTATTTGTGGACTTCCTCTCTGCTGATGTCAGCACTTTGAGAGTGAAATGTAATTTTGGAGATTGTTACCAGAGTCCTGCTTTTCACTCCTCAGGGATGTTACAGCATGTTTGGGAACATTTATATTTATGAGAGCAGCTTCTCAACAATGAAGAACATCAAGTCAAAGAGAGAAACAGACTTACTGATGAAACTGTTCCAACTCATACAGACTGGATGCACATACACTGATATTCAGTCTATTTACTCCTGACCAATCAGTATCCTTGGGAAATGACCTGCCCATTCTTAAAAGATCCTGTCAACATTGGTGCGGATCATGAGAGGAGCGCTTAGGACAGAAAGAGCTTTTAGGGATAGATGCAATTTTTTAATTGACCAAAACTAAAATAATCCTTGAGGCACATGAGGGATATTAGTCTGTATGTTATACAGTTGGTTTGACATCATTCACTCAAATGGTTGAAGTATAATAGGTTTGTATTTTGAATGTTGAATATTAAACTAACTCCGTCCCATACAGCCGACTTGGCGATATTAGACGGGGGAAAAGTTCGGGGGTCTCGCCTCCTTCGGCCATCATACAGCCTGCAGAGCTACCTGCTTGTAACAGCAACCGGAGTACGGGAGGGGTTGACTTTACGCTGCAGCTGCACATGACCTGAGAGACCTCCACTCTCTCTCCGACCGACCTGAGGGACCTCCACTCTCTCTCTGACCAACCTGAGGGACCTCCACTCTCTCTCTCTGACCGACCTGAGGGACCTCCACTCTCTCTCCGACCGACCTGAGGGACCTCCACTCTCTCTCTCTGACCGACCTGAGGGACCTCCACTCTCTCTCTCTGACCGACCTGAGAGACCTCCACTCTCTCTCTGACCGACCTGAGGGACCTCCACTCTCTCTCTGAGGGACCTGAGGGACCTCCACTCTCTCTCTGACCGACCTGAGGGACCTCCACTCTCTCTCTCTCTGACCGACCTGAGGGACCTCCACTCTCTCTCTGACCAACCTGAGGGACCTCCACTCTCTCTCTGACCGACCTGAGAGACCTCCACTCTCTCTCTGAGGGACCTGAGGGACCTCCACTCTCTCTCTGAGGGACCTGAGGGACCTCCACTCTCTCTCTGACCGACCTGAGGGACCTCCACTCTCTCTCTGAGGGACCTGAGGGACCTCCACTCTCTCTCTGACCGACCTGAGGGACCTCCACTCTCTCTCTGACCGACCTGAGGGACCTCCACTCTCTCTCCGACCGACCTGATGGACCTCCACTCTCTCTCTCTGACCGACCTGAGGGACCTCCACTCTCTCTCCGACCGACCTGAGGGACCTCCACTCTCTCTCCGACCGACCTGAGGGACCGCCTCTCTCTCTGACCGACCTGAGGGACCTCCACTCTCTCTCTGACGGACCTGAGGGACCTCCACTCTCTCTGACCGACCTGAGGGACCTCCACTCTCTCTGACCGACCTGAGGGACCTCCACTCTCTCTCTGACCGACCTGAGGGACCTCCACTCTCTCTCTGAAGGACCTCCACTCTCTCTCTGACCAGACGTCACATTTTTAAAAAACACGCAGATTGGTGTCGAACTCATTATAGTGTCATTATAGCCCTTCCGAGCGGTTCATGCCAGGCTCAAATCAAACCCACCATCACTGATGATGAATGTCATCAAAAGATGCTTTTTTCTCTCAAAAGCAGCAGGTGTCAAAGCTGTGTTGACAGGAAAGACGCAGACGAGAAAACCGCAAAACCAACTGGGGCAGTGCGGGCGGGGCATCAAGGCCACCGTGGCCTCAGGGCAGATAGTTTTTTCAAGGGCACAAAGCCAAATTACGAGTGAAATTCCTGGTTAGACTCCTTACTACTACTCACTTTCAGACTAAATGTAGTTGATAGAAAGCAGACAGCTGGCAGACTAAACACTGTGAATGTAATCAAGAGAAGAAGAACAGACGAGGCTCATGGTTAAAAGTGTCTCTCTGATGATGTTGATCAGGACTTTCATCATTCAGCTGCTCACCTGGCGCCACCTAGTGGAGACCAGCAGGAACTACAAGCAGAGCGGTCACTATTTTAGATTCATTATTTAATTTGATCTCTGAAGAAATTTGAAATAAATCAACATTTTCTGCTTTGATGAAGAGAGAACATCATCTTTAATTATGTGTAAATGTTTAATTTGTCTTCCAGATTGATTTATTTTCATCAACACATTTACATGTTTGATTGATTTGATTGATACCTGATTAAACACTGTGTGTATGTGTGTGTATTTGTGTGTGTGTGTGTGTGTGTGTGTGTGTATGTGTGTGTGTGTGTGTATTTGTGTGTGTGTGTGTGTGTGTGTGTGTGTGTGTATGTGTGTGTGTGTGTGTGTGTGTGTGTGTGTGTATGTGTTTGTGTGTGTGTGTGTGTGTGTGTGTGTGTGTGTGTGTGTATGTGTGTGTGTGTGTGTGTGTGTGTGTGTGTAGGTGTAGTGCCGTGTGCAGACCTCGCGTGGAGCAGAGGAGGAACATCTGTGTGTATCAGGTGAGTTTCAGCTCCAGCGGATCATCCCGCTCTTCTCTCCCCGCAGCAGGCGCCTCTCTGCCGGGTAGCGGCGCCGCTGTGTCCCGGAGATGAAGCTCCTCTGAGCGGACCATCTCCCGCAGTTTATCCGTTGTGGAACATATGCTAACCTGCTAGCATGCTAGCGGACACAGTAACGGCGCTGGGCCCGTTAACAGGCCGGTTGTCCCGGTGCACTCAGCGGGGAGACGCACACAGCTCAGCCCGGAGGAGACGCTCTGCGGCCGGTCTGCTGGTCGCTCAGAGCCGCGGGCTGCTCCATCACAGCACCGATACCATATTACACTATATCATATATAATATAATATATCATATATAGTATAATAATATATTATATATAATATAATAATATTATATATATAATATAACATATATATATATATATATATGTTATATTATATATACTCATAACCTTTGCTGCCAGATATCTGATTTAACCTGAAGAAGTTAAAAACCCTCACACACAATTATTATTATAATTAGAATAAAATAATAATATTATTCAGCTTCATACCGGGGGCCCCGTGGTGCGGGGCTTCATACCGGGGCCCCGTGGTGCGGAGCTTCATACCGGGGGCCCCGTGGTGCGGACCTTCATACCGGGGGGCCCCGTGGTGCACAGCTTCATACCGGGGGCCCCGTGGTGCACAGCTTCATACCGGGGCCCCGTGGTGCAGGGCTTCATACCGGGGCCCCGTGGTGCAGGGCTTCATACCGGGGGCCCGTGGTGCACAGCTTCATACCGGGGCCCCGTGGTGCACAGCTTCATACCGGGGGCCCGTGGTGCGGAGCTTCATACCGGGGGCCCGTGGTGCGGAGCTTCATACCGGGGCCCCGTGGTGCACAGCTTCATACTGGGGGCCCGTGGTGCACAGCTTCATACCGGGGGCCCCGTGGTGCAGGGCTTCATACCGGGGGCCCGTGGTGCACAGCTTCATACCGGGGCCCCGTGGTGCACAGCTTCATACCGGGGGCCCGTGGTGCGGAGCTTCATACCGGGGGCCCGTGGTGCGGAGCTTCATACCGGGGCCCCGTGGTGCACAGCTTCATACTGGGGGCCCGTGGTGCACAGCTTCATACCGGGGGCCCGTGGTGCACAGCTTCATACCGGTTTTAGTTCAGTTTCCATAAATCTGATAAATATTTGACGTGTGTCTGTCCAGCTGTTGCCGTGGTGATGAGCAGTAACGAGTGTTTCGGGTGCGGCCGCGGGGGCCACTGGGTGAAAAACTGTCCCAGCGGGGCCCGAGGACGAGGGAGGGGCCGCAGCAGAGGAAAAGGTGAGAAGGAAACACTTTAACAGGAAACACTTCCACAGGAAACACGTTAACAGGAAACACTTCCACGGGAAACACTTCCACGGGAAACACTTTAACAGGAAACACTTCCACAGGAAACACTTCCACAGGAAGTCAAACTGTTAAAATGTTTGTTTCAGATCTGTTCTGTTATCGCTGTGGAGAACCTGGACACGTCTCCAGAGACTGTGAGAGGACCGAGGACGGTGAGGACACACACACAGACACACACACACACACACACAGACACACACAGAGCAGAAACACACAGAGCAGACACACACACAGAGTAGACACACACAGACACACACACACACACACACACACACACACACACACAGAGCAGACACACACACACATAGAGCAGACACACACACAAAGAGCAGACACACACACACACAGAGCAGTCACACACAGAGCAGACACTCACACACAGAGCAGACACACACACAGAGCAGACACACAGCAGACACACACACAGAGCAGACAGTCACACACAGAGCAGACAGTCACATAGAGCAAACACTCACACACAGAGCAGACACACACACAGAGCAGACACACAGCAGACACACACACAGAGCAGACACTCACACACCGAGCAGACAGTCACATAGAGCAAACACTCACACACAGAGCAGACACACACACACACACACAGCAGACACACACAGAGCAGACACACACATAGAGCAGACAGTCACACACAGAGCAGACACTCGCACACAGAGCAGACACACACACAGAGCAGACACACAGCAGACACACACACAGAGCAGACAGTCACACACAGAGCAGACACACACACAGAGCAGACACTCACACACAGAGCAGACACGCAGCAGACACACACACACAGCAGACACACACAGAGAGCAGACAGTCACACACAGAGCAGACACGCAGCAGACACACACACACAGCAGACACACACAGAGAGCAGACAGTCACACACAGAGCAGACACGCAGCAGACACACACACAGAGCAGACACACACACAGAGCAGATACACAGCAGACACACACATAGAGCAGACAGTCACACACAGAGCAGACACACGGCAGACACACACACAGAGCAGACACACACACAGAGCAGACACACACATAGAGCAGACACTCACACAGAGCAGACACACAGCACACACACACATAGAGCAGACACTCACACACAGAGCAGACACACAGCACACATACACATAGAGCAGACACACAGCACACACACACACAGAGCAGACACACAGCACACACACACATAGAGCAGACATGCACACACAGAGCAGACACACACACAGAGCAGACACACACACACAGCAGACACACACATAGAGCAGACACTCACACACAGAGCAGACACACACACACAGAGCAGACACACAGCACACACACACATAGAGCAGACACACACACAGAGCAGACACACACATAGAGCAGACACACACACACAGAGCAGACACTCACACACAGAGCAGACACACACACATAGAGCAGACACACACACACAGAGCAGACACACAGCACACACACACATAGAGCAGACACACACACACACAGAGCAGACACACAGCACACACACACATAGAGCAGACACTCACACACAGAGCAGACACACACACATAGAGCAGACACACACACACAGAGCAGACACACACACATAGAGCAGACACACACACACAGAGCAGACACACACACACACAGAGCAGACAATCACACACAGAGCAGACACACTCACATAGAGCAGACACACACACATAGAGCAGACACTCACACACAGAGCAGACACACACACACAGAGCAGACACTCACACACAGAGCAGACACTCACACACAGAGCAGACACACACACATAGAGCAGACACACAGCAGACACACACACAGCAGACACACACAGAGCAGACACACTGCAGACACACACACATAGAGCAGGCACACACACACAGAGCAGACACACTGCAGACACACACACACAGAGCAGACACACACACATAGAGCAGACACACAGCAGACACACACACATAGAGCAGACACACACACATAGAGCAGACACACAGCACACACACACAGAGCAGACACACACACATAGAGCAGACTACTGTAATAACAGAGTAATAATAATAACCCTGTGGTCCCTGCAGCCTGTTATAACTGCGGCAGAGGAGGTCCCATCTCCAGAGACTGCAAGGAGCCGAAGAAGGAGCGCGAGCCGCTGTGTTATAACTGTGGGAAGGCCGGTCACATGGCGCGGGACTGTAACCCCGGTCACATGGCGCGGGACTTTAACCCCGGTCACATGGCGCGGGACTTTAACCCCGGTCACATGGCGCGGGACTGTAACCCCGGTCACATGACGCGGGACTGTAACCCCGGTCACATGGCGCGGGACTGTAACCCCGGTCACATGGCGCGGGACTGTAACCCCGGTCACATGGCGCGGGACTGTAACCCCGCCCACGAGCAGAAGTGCTACTCCTGTGGAGGCTTCGGTCACGTGCAGAAGAGCTGCGACAGGGTCAAGTGCTACAGGTAAGCTCACTGTGTGTATAACAGTGTGTGTGTGTGTGTGTGTGTGTGTGTGTAACAGTGTGTGTATATAACAGTGTGTGTGTATATATAACAGTGTGTATATAACAGTGTGTGTGTGTGTGTGTGTTGCAGGTGTGGGGAGATGGGCCACGTGGCCGTGCGCTGCAGTAAAGCTTCACAGGTGAACTGTTATAGTTGTGGGAAGTCGGGTCACCTGGCGAAGGACTGCAGCACGGACTAGCTGCTCTCTCATTGGTCCAGAGGCCTGTCAGTCAGCCTCGGAGCAGCCAGTCAGAGCAGGCGGAGGGAGAAGAGGTGGAACCTAAAGAACAAGAACCCACTTTCTTCTTTCTACAAGGAACCTGAACGAGTGTTGTAGTTAGCAGCTTTGTGATTGGCTGAGAGAGGAAACGTTTCTTCTTCTCTGGACAGAACTCAGTCTTTCTGAAAGAAACGTGATTGGCTCAATCTCCAGCAAACAGCCAATCAGCTCGCAGTTGTGGCCACCTGGGGGGAGCGAACGAGCCAATCAGAGCAGGTCACAGCGGATGACACCATGGACATTAATAGTGTTTAAAGGTTTAAAGGTTCTGTTGCTGTTTGGAGCCACAGAGACAAACACTAAAACTAATATTAATAAAAAAAGAAACACTTTAAGTTTGAATGTTTTCATAAAAAAATCCAAATGTTATTTTTGTACATCTGAGCTGATAACGGTTTGATTGTGCTGAAGACTGTAAGTTTAACCTGCAAATAAAAACCTGGAAGAACAACACGGTTCTATCTGTCGTTCCTTTAAAGGATCATTCTGTTCATTTTCTATATTTATCTTCACTATCTGATTCACTGGAACGTCACCTCTCTGTTCCTCAAGGCCCTGGATGTTGTGGGGCTGTCATGGTTGACACGACTCTGCAGCATCGCGTGGACATCGGGGGCAGTGCCTCTGGATTGGCAGACTGGGGTGGTGGTCCCTCTTTTTAAGAAGGGGGACCGGAGGGTGTGTTCCAACTACAGGGGGATCACACTCCTCAGCCTCCCTGGTAAGGTCTATTCGGGGGTGCTGGAGAGGAGGGTCCGTCGGATAGTCGAACCTCGGATTCAGGAGGAGCAGTGTGGTTTTCGTCCAGGCCGTGGAACAGTGGACCAGCTCTACACCCTCTGCAGGATCCTTGAGGGTGCATGGGGCCCAACCAGTCCACATGTGTTTTGTGGACTTGGAGAAGGCATTCAACCGTGTCCCTCAGGGAGTCCTGTAGGATCGACAGGCGGATCGGTGCGGCGTCTGCAGTAATGCGGACTCTGCACAGATCCGTCGTGGTGAAGAGAGAGCTGAGCCGAAAGGCAAAGCTCTGGATTTACCAGTCCATCTTGGTTCCTAACCTCACCTCTGGTCATGAGCTTTGGGTTCCTACCCTCACCTCTGGTCATGAGCTTTGGGTTCCTACCCTCACCTCTGGTCATGAGCTTTGGGTTCCTACCCTCACCTCTGGTCATGAGCTTTGGGTTCCTACCCTCACCTCTGGTCATGAGCTTTGGGTCGTGACCCAAAGAACAAGATGGCGGGTACAAGCGGCCGAAATGAGCTTCCTCCGTAGGCTGGCTGGGCTCTCCCTTAGAGATAGGGTGAGAAGCTCAGTTATCCGGGAGGAGCTCGGAGTAGACCCGCTGCTCCTCCGCGTTGAGAGGAGCCAGATGAGGAGGCTCGGGCATCTAGTCAGGATGCCTCCCGGACGCCTCCCTGGTGAGGTGTTCAGGGCCCGTCCCACCGGTAGGAGACCCAGGACACGCTGGAGAGACTATGTCTCTCGGCTGGCCTGGGAACGCCTCGGGATCCCCCGGGAAGAGCTGGACGAAGCGGCTGGGGAGAGGGAAGTCTGGATTTACTTGGACTGTAGAACGTTTATACTGTAGAACAGGGATCCTCAAACGGCGGACTCTGGTCTAATCTTAAAAAAAGTGTTGATATTTGTTTTGGATTATTTGCAGGAGTTATGAATGTATTGTATTATGTGAAAGTATTTATTTGAATTTATGTTAAAACGAAAAGTAAGTTTTGTTTTGAGTATTTATTAGATTTTTTAGTTTTTATGAAAAGGACATTTTGTTTTGTTGTTAAAATTAAAAGTACATTTTATAGTTGAGTCATATATTCTATTGTTCTACTCTACACACTGTGAGCTGGTTGGTGAAACATTGATTTGTTGTAGCTTGACCGACTAATAAACGGACCTTTAAGATTAGTATTTGAGGAACACTGCTGTACCAGAGATACAACGGATCATTCAGACTCGCGCGAACGCTCGTATTTAATAATAATATTTCATGCAAGATTTTTCTTTTTTTAAGATCAGACCAGAGTCCGCAGATTGTTCTCCCGCGGCCCGGATGCGGACCGGAGTCCACCGTTTGAGGATCCCTGGTTTATACTGTTGAACATTTATACTGTAGTAGAACATTAATCAGTATTAATCAGTATTGAGATGAATCTGCACACTCCGACCAGCAGGTGGCGGTAAACACGTTTAAAGAAGAACACGGGGACCGGAAACCGTAGAAGAAGTCGAGGTAGTGCTTCCGGTGTGTGTCGGCGCGTTCGGTTCGTGTGAGGCTGAAAAACTGTTCTTAAAAACCCAAAAAGGAGCAAAAGTAACAGAGAGCAGAGCAGCAGGAAGTCACACAGAGCAGCAGACATGGTGAGTGAGCATGCTAACCTGTTAGCTTTAGCTGGAAGCTAACGGATCCATTCAGTAGTTTGTTTTAAACTTTAAAACTGAGAAAATGTCCAAAAAGTCCTGAAGGTGTTACAGTGTGATTGGTTACCAGGGGTTACAGTGTGTTTGGTTACCAGGGGTTACAGTGTGTTTGGTTACCAGGTGTTACAGTGTGATTGGTTACCAGGGGTTACAGTGTGTTTGGTTACCAGGGGTTACAGTGTGTCTGGTTAACAGGGGTTACAGTGTGATTGGTTACCAGGGGTTACAGTGTGTCTGGTTACCAGGGGTTACAGTGTGTTTGGTTACCAGGTGTTACAGTGTGTCTGGTGTTACAGTGTGATTGGTTACCAGGTGTTACAGTGTGTCTGGTTACCAGGGGTTACAGTGTGATTGGTTACCAAGGGTTACAGTGTGTCTGGTGTTACAGTGTGATTGGTTACCAGGGGTTACAGTGTGTTTGGTTACCAGGGGTTACAGTGTGTCTGGTTAACAGGGGTTACAGTGTGATTGGTTACCAGGGGTTACAGTGTGTCTGGTTACCAGGGGTTACAGTGTGTTTGGTTACCAGGTGTTACAGTGTGTCTGGTGTTACAGTGTGATTGGTTACCAGGTGTTACAGTGTGTCTGGTTACCAGGGGTTACAGTGTGATTGGTTACCAAGGGTTACAGTGTGTCTGGTGTTCCAGTGTGATTGGTTACCAGGTGTTACAGTGTGATTGGTTACCAGGGGTTACAGTGTGATTGGTTACCAGGTGTTACAGTGTGATTGGTTACCAGGTGTTACAGTGTGTTTGGTTACCATTGGTTACCAGGGGTTACAGTGTGATTGGTTACCAGGGGTTACAGTGTGATTGGTTACCAGGTGTTACAGTGTGATTGGTTACCAGGTGTTACAGTGTGATTGGTTACCAGGGGTTACAGTGTGATTGGTTACCAGGGGTTACAGTGTGATTGGTTACCAGGGGTTACAGTGTGATTGGTTACCAGGGGTTACAGTGTGATTAGTTACCAGGTGTTACAGTGTGATTGGTTACCATTGGTTACCAGGTGTTACAGTGTGATTGGTTACCAGAGGTTACAGTGTGATTGATTACCAGAGGTTACAGTGTGATTGGTTACCAGGTGTTACAGTGTGTCTGGTTACCAGGGGTTACCAGGTGTTACAGTGTGATTGGTTACCAGGGGTTACAGTGTGATTGGTTACCATTAGTTACCAGGGGTTACAGTGTGATTGGTTACCAGGGGTTACAGTGTGATTGGTTACCAGGGGTTACAGTGTGATTGGTTATTTAATATTAAACTCAAATGTCTGTTTCTGTTTCTACAGGCTCGAAATGCAGAGAAAGCCATGTGAGTATATTTATATATATATTTACATTTGTCAGTAGTTCTGTTGGGTTCTCTGTGGTTCTGTTGGGTTCTCTGTGGTTCTGTTGGGTTCTCTGTGGTTCTAACCGTCTCTCTCTGGGTCTACAGGACGGCTCTGGCCCGGTTCAGACAGGCTCAGCTGGAGGAGGGAAAAGTTAAGGTAACCTGAATTCATATTTTCCTTTTCTTTATGAATATTTAATTTAGGTGCATTAACGTGGGCATTCACCATCTGACACTGATTGCTCTCTCTCTCTCTCTGACCTGTCTGTCTCTCTCTCTCTGACCTGTCTGTCTCTCTCTCTCTGACCTGTCTGTCTCTCTACCTGTCTGTCTGCAGGAGAGGAGACCGTTCTTGGCCTCAGAGTGTAGTGAACTTCCTAAAGCAGAGAAATGGAGACGACAGGTAATAAACGAATCAATCTGATTGGACGATATCTGACTGTCATCATAGTGTGGTTTAAATAAACTTCCTGGTGTGTGTGTGTGTGTGTGTGTGTGTGTGTGTGTGTGTGTGTGTGTGTGTGTGTGTGTGTGTGTGTGTGTGTAACAGATCATCAGTGAGATCTCTAAGAAAGTGGCTCAGATCCAGAACGGTGAGTCTGACGCACAGTGATGATGTCATCATCATAATAATAACATAACAGCTGTTTATAAATACTGTCTGTCTCTCTACCTGTCTGTCTGTCTACCTGTCTCTCTACCTGTCTGTCTGTCTGTCTCTCTACCTGTCTGTCTCTCTCTCTACCTGTCTGTCTGTCTCTCTACCTGTCTGTCTCTCTCTACCTGTCTGTCTGTCTCTCTACCTGTCTGTCTGTCTACCTGTCTGTCTCTCTACCTGTCTGTCTGTCTACCTGTCTACCTGTCTCTCTACCTGTCTGTCTCTCTACCTGTCTGTCTGTCTCTTTACCTGTCTGTCTGTCTCTCTCTCTCTACCTGTCTGTCTCTCTACCTGTCTGTCTGTCTCTCTGTCTGTCTGTCTCTCTACCTGTCTGTCTGTCTCTCTGTCTGTCTGTCTCTCTCTCTCTACCTGTCTGTCTCTCTACCTGTCTGTCTCTCTACCTGTCTGTCTCTCTACCTGTGTGTCTGCAGCTGGTCTGGGAGAGTTTAAGATCCGTGATGTAAACGATGAGATCAACAAGCTGCTGAGAGAAAAAGGTCACTGGGAGGTTCGGATCAAAGAGCTGGGAGGCCCGGACTACGCAGTGAGTCCCGATCAATCAATACCATCAATACACCGGCCGATCAGCTGTGTGTCAGTGTGTATTGATCAGTGATTGATCTCTGTCTGTGTCTCAGCGTGTGGGTCCCAGGATGCTGGACCATGAGGGGAAGGAGGTTCCAGGGAATCGAGGCTATAAATACTTCGGAGCGGCCAGAGACCTGCCGGGGGTCCGAGAGCTGTTTGAGAAGGAACGTACGTAACTTCCTGTTTCCTGTTTCCTGTTTCTGTGATGTCACACCTTACTGTCTGATCATTGGTCCTCATCTGTCATGTGACTCCCAGCTGCCCCGGCGCTGAGGAAGACGAGGGCCGAGCTGATGAAGGAAGTGGACGCTGAGTACTACGGATACAGAGACGAAGACGACGGAGTTCTGCTTCCTCTGGAGGCTCTGCACGAGAAGCAGGGTGAGCCAATCACAGCACAGAGAGTCAGCCAATCACAGCACAGAGTCACAGAGAAGCTAACACAAGCTAACAGTGATATTAGCGGCGCAGTGTGTAAAATGCTGCTGCGCGTTTTATCAGCTGATCAGATGTTTCTCACTCAGACCTGAAGAGAGAGAGAGAAGCTACTGAAGCTGAACTGTATAATACTCATCAAAGTAAATCCTAAATATGTAGATGTGTATTCCACTCTTACTTCCCCAAAGGTCATATTTGTATTACTAATCTGGGTTAGGTTAATAATCTGCATGTGTGACACCATGTCATGTGATCCAGGGTTAGAGTTAGGAGAGTGATGTCATCCATGTGAACTCAGACCTGATCAGCCTGAACTAAACCAGCCAGTCTGCATCTTATTGATCTCTACAGGAAACAGGTTTAAGTGTTTTATAGAATCCAGAGTTCAGAGTTCAGAGCGAACCCTAACCCTGCTGACAGTCTCCTTCTAACAATAGGCAAGGCAGTTTTATTTATATAGCAGATTTCATACACAATGGAAACTCAATGTGCTTTACATAAAACAGAAAAACATGCAATTTGAGAAACTTAAAACATACAATTAACCCCTGATTCCCCATGATTCCCCCCAATGATTCCCAATGATTCCCCATGATTCCCAATGATTCCCAATGATTTCCCCATGATTCCCCATGATTCCCCCTGATTCCCCATGATTCCCCCAATGATTCCCCCAATGATTCCCCCTGATTCCCCATGATTCCCCATGATTCCCCCATGATTCCCCATGATTCCCCCATGATTCCCCCATGATTCCCCCATGATTCCCCCATGATTCCCCCATGATTCCCCCAGATTCCCCCATGATTCCCCCATGATTCCCCATGATTCCCCCAGATTCCCCCAGATTCCCCCAGATTCCCCCATGATTCCCCCATGATTCCCCCAATGACTCCCCATGATCCCCCCATGATTCCCCCCTGATTCCCCCCTGATTCCCCCCTGATTCCCCCATGATTCTCCCATGATTCTCCCATGATTCATCAATGATTCCCCCAGATTCCCCCAGATTCCCCCATGATTCCCCCATGATTCCCCCAGATTCCCCCAGATTCCCCCAGATTCCCCCAGATTCCCCCAGATTCCCCCAGATTCCCCCAGATTCCCCCATGATTCCCCCAATGACTCCCCATGATCCCCCTATATTCCCCCATGATTCCCCAATGATTCCCCCATGATTCCCCATATGACTCCCCATGATTCCCCATGATTCCCCCATGATTCCCCCATGATTCCCCCATGATTCCCCATGATTCCCCCAGATTCCCCCAGATTCCCCCAGATTCCCCCATGATTCCCCCATGATTCCCCCAGATTCCCCAATGACTCCCCATGATCCCCCCATGATTCCCCCTGATTCCCCCCTGATTCCCCATGATTCCCCCATGATTCCCCCATGATTCCCCCTGATTCCCCCATGATTCCCCCATGATTCCCCCATGATTCCCCCATGATTCCCCCATGATTCCCCCATGATTCCCCCATGATTCCCAATGATTCCCCCATGATTCCCCCATGATTCCCAATGATTCCCCCATGATTCCCCCATGATTCCCAATGATTCCCCCATGATTCCCCCATGATTCCCCCATGATTCCCCCATGATTCCCAATGATTCCCCCATGATTCCCCCATGATTCCCAATGATTCCCCCATGATTCCCCCATGATTCCCAATGATTCCCCCATGATTCCCCCATGATTCCCCCATGATTCCCCATGATTCCCCATGATTCCCCCATGATTCCCCATGATTCCCCATGATTCCCCATGATTCCCCCATGATCCCCCATGATTCCCCCATGATTCCCAATGATTCCCCCATTATTCCCCCATGATCCCCCATGATTCCCCCATGATTCCCAATGATTCCCCCTGATTCCCCATGATTCCCCCATGATTCCCCCATGATTCCCCATGATTCCCCCATGATTCCCCCATGATTCCCCATGATTCCCCATGATTCCCCCATGATTCCCCATGATTCCCCCTGATTCCCCCATGTTTCCCCATGATTCCCCCATGATCCCCCATGATCCCCCATGATTCCCCCATGATTCCCAATGATTCCCCCATGATTCCCCCATGATCCCCCATGATTCCCCCATGATTCCCAATGATTCCCCCATGATTCCCCCATGATCCCCAATGATTCCCCATGATTCCCAATGATTCCCCCTGATTCCCCATGATTCCCCATGATTCCCCCATGATTCCCCATGATTCCCCATGATTCCCCCATGATTCCCCATGATTCCCCCTGATTCCCCCATGTTTCCCCATGATTCCCCCATGATCCCCCATGATCCCCCATGATTCCCCCATGATTCCCAATGATTCCCCCATGATTCCCCCATGATCCCCAATGATCCCCCATGATTCCCCCATGATCCCCCATGATTCCCCATGATTCCCAATGATCCCCCATGATTCCCCCATGATCCCCCATGATTCCCCATGATTCCCAATGATTCCCCCTGATTCCCCCTGCTCTAAAGTTAGGCTAACCCGGGGTTGGGTAGCACACATACTCTGAATGCCTGGCAAAATTCAAAGGAGCCATTTTAATCTAGATTTGAAAATGAATCTATGCCCACCACTAATATTAATGTGTGTGTGTGTGTGTGTGTGTGTGTGTGTGTGTGTGTGTGTGTGTGTGTGTAGTTGTGTTGCAGGCCGTCCAGAAGTGGAGGACAGACAGAGAGTCTCGTCTCTCAGGAGAGAAACAGGATGAAGATGAAGAAGAGGAGAACATCTACGGCCAGGAAGAGGTAACTGCTCTCAGCCAATCAGCTGCTGAGCTGCTGCTCTCAGCCAATGAGCTGCTGAGCTGCTGCTCTCAGCCAATGAGCTGCTGCTCTCAGCCAATCAGCTGCTGAGCTGCTGCTCTCAGCCAATGAGCTGTGAGTAAAGGTGTGCTTGTTGTGTTCAGCAGGAGGAGGAGGAGAGCCGGGAGGAGACGGAGGGAGACGAGGGAGGAGCTTCCTTCATCTCACATGTTCCTGTTCCATCACAGAGAGAGGTGAGACAGGCTGCATGTCTCACTGCCACCATCTGCCCTCTGACCTGTCTGTCTGTCTGACCTCTGACCTGTCTGTCTGACCTGTCTGTCTGTCTGACCTCTGACCTGTCTGTCTGACCTGTCTGTCTGTCTGACCTCTGACCTGTCTGTCTGACCTGTCTGTCTGTCTGACCTCTGACCTGTCTGTCTGTCTGACCTCTAACCTCTGACCTGTCTGTCTGACCTGTCTGTCTGTCTGACCTCTGACCTGTCTGTCTGACCTGTCCGTCTGTCTGACCTCTAACCTGTCTGTCTGACCTGTCTGTCTGACCTGTCCGTCTGACCTCTGACCTGTCTGTCTGACCTGTCTATCTGACCTGTCCGTCTGACCTCTGACCTGTCTGTCTGACCTGTCTGTCTGCCTGTCTGTCTGCCCTCTGACCTGTCTGTCTGTCTGACCTCTGACCTGTCTGTCTGACCTGTCTGTCTGTCTGACCTCTGACCTGTCTGTCTGACCTGTCTGTCTGTCTGCCCTCTGACCTGTCTGTCTGACCTGTCTGCCCTCTGACCTGTCTGTCTGACCTGTCTGTCTGACCCGTCTGTCTGCCCTCTGACCTGTCTATCTGACCTGTCTGTGTGCCTGTCTGTCTCTCAGGTGGAGGAGGCTC